>NC_068278.1:4178702-4358702 GCF_025860055.1 Xyrauchen texanus | reverse complement strand
CTCCTCGAGCAGCTCACACAGCTCCTGATCATTCGTGTGTGTAACACAAATACAGTCAGAACCAGTGAAGATAAGAGACTCCAGAACAGATTCACAGTGAACATCTTACCTGTCCTGTTTCATCAAAGCGTTTTCTGTCTGCACTGTCAATCACATAAATCTGTAATATATCAACCATCATTAGCACAATCTGGAAATATTTTCATGAAGTGATTAGTTGCATGTTTGAATTTCGTAATGACTAAAATAATACTGAATGAATCCAACTTAAAGATCAAGAGGCCATTTGGGCAAAATGTAATAATCAACTACATCTCTTTTAGTAAATGTGTTTGTTCTTCGTAGGACATGATAAGCACCAGGAGATCTGTGTTCTCAAAGTAATTTCTCCAGTATGGTCTGATCTTGCGTTGTCCACCGATGTCCCACACTTTCAATTTGAACCCTTGAGACTGCACACTCTTGATGTTGAAACCCTGTTTAGAAACACATCAACAGGTGCAAATCATCAGGCTGAATAAAATACACACACAGAGCTCATGAGAGCGGAGATTTGGGCTGGTCAGTAAAAGACTAAGTAAGCAGTGTCATAAGTGACTTCAATCATGTTTCGTGATCTGGATATAAAAAAAAAAGATTTTGGTTCTAGGGTATTTAAAACAAAATGCAACAATTCAAAATAATTGGTCTTTTCAGTATCTCAGTTACATTTACATTTATGCATTTGGCAGACGCTTTTATCCAAAGTGACTTACAGTGCAATTATTACAGGGACAATCCCCCCCGGAGCAACCTGGAGTTAAGTGTCTTGCTCAAGGACACAATGGTGGTGACTGTGGGGATCAAACCAGCAACCTTCTGATTACCAGTTATGTGCTTTAGTCCACTAAGCCACCACCACTTCATACTCAGTTACATCAGTACTGAGAAAAACTGATAATAGAATTCATACAACAGGAATAACTAGATAAAAAAAGTTTGTGGACTAACGTTAGGTTGGCTTGAAAAAGCCTGATCGGTCAGACAGACAGACAGATAGATAGACAGATAGATAGATAGATCCCATTTGGTTGCTAGGCAGTTACCAGGGTGACTCAAAGTCTCCTTGCCAGTCTGATTCAAATGAGCCAGCCCAGAAGTGTATAAAATGTTCTGCTGCAGAGATATTTGTTTTGTTACTTGGTTGATAGGGTAATCCCATGTGGTTGCTAGGAAGTTACCAGGGTGATACTCAAAAGGCTACTTGCCAGCCTGAGTTGCTAGGGTGCACTAAATAATGACAGACAGACAGTCAGATAGATATGTATATATCTGATATGTTGTTATTATGTGTGCTAACTGACCTGTGTGGGAGTGATATGGCTGATGTCTTCTGATGCCAGCTGTTTGATCAGGGTGGTTTTACCCGCATTGTCCAAACCCAGCAGCAGGATTCGAACCTCCTGCTCAGGTGAGTTCTTCAGTCTCCTCAACACAGCCAGTAAACCCTGACACAAAATAAAACACCATCAGAGACTACAGTTCTTGACATCATCCTGACCAATGGAGAAAGTCCAACAGAGTCCTGAACCAATCACACGAGACTCTGATTTGACCAACCAATCACCAGCTTTGTTCAGGATTGACACATATTTAACATAACAATAAAGTAGCCAGATTCTGTGCCACATGACACTGTGACTTAATAACCTTAATTATGCACTTAACGTGTATTATTTGTTTGTTTTTATATATAAAGTATCTAATACACTGTATTGATATTTCTAAAAAGTGCAATGTGATTTATGTTAAATTCTATAGATAAAACTCGTAAAATACATAATAAATACTTAAAAGTAACATTGTCCCAAAATCTGCAAACGAGAAACACGCAAGACAACCTTATAATTATTTTAATGAACAATAATAAACGGTTAAATCTATAATAAATGCTATTCTTTATAAATAATGTCTATACGAGTCTCTTCTAATAGCGAATAAACGGGTTTCATAATTAACACAAGCGTTAGAAGAACTGATAGATGAAAATCCAAATCAACTGAATGACAAACTGCAGGAGTGTGTTCATGAAATGAGTGTGTGTTGAAGTGTGTTTATAAGAGAGAGACTCACCATTCCTCAGTGCGCGCTCCCGCTGTCTCGCAGGTCACGGATTTGACGTCATCCGGGTGACGCACGGGAACGATGCCCTTATTCCCAGGGCAAATCCATTACATTTGCTAAACATTTTTGGAAATAGTTTAATAGTTCACAGAAACGTATTTTTATTAATTCAAAAATAGCACAAATGTTTATAATCCCTTGAATACATCAATACGGAGATTTAAAATATGGTATGATACTTAAATTACGAGCAGCGGTAAAGTTAGATTGATATTCGGAATGTAGCATTGTTCACATTAAGAAGCCACAAATATACATAATCAGATATCATAAGCATACCACAAAACTTAAATGAAATTTTTTTTTCATTAACTCTATAAAATTATTTAACCTTTAGAATTTATGACATCACACGAATTTTAAAATACTCATTAAAATATCCCTTTTATGATACAAGACTATTTTATTAGGGTAATATACGTTTGAGATATTTTATACAAATAAATAACTAAATAAATAAATATAAAATAGAATTCCAATTGTAAATTGTATTCAAATTCTATTAAACTCTTCGACCGTTTGGCGCCAAACAACTAAACAATACATCTAAATATGTTTACCTACATAGCACAGGACTTATTTGGGAAGTTTTCTTTTGGAATTTTTCATTAAGAATTTTAACGAAATAAGTTCAATATGTAGTCATTTCTATTTGTATAGCGCTTTTTTCAGATTAACAATTTTTTATTGATTCACATATTGAACATAACATAACATATATACACAGAATCAACATTAACCCTCACTATTACCTTTTGTGTATTAAACACACACAAAAATTATATATATAGCAGATTTCACTGAGGGAATGGTAAAAAAAGACTCTCTCTGATTTATTTATCTAGCCAAAAGCTTACCTGCTTTGTCTCCTGACACAAAGTATGACTGTCTTGCCCTGAATAGCCAAAACTCCACCTTCCATGACAAAATAGTATTACTGTATATCTGTATTTCAATTGAGTCAATTCTCTGAGGCCATCAGGCAGCATTTGGCACTTCAGCTCTGCCTCAGCACTTTAAATATTCCCTTCCAACTCCATGAGTTCTTGTGCTTTGGATATTTTTATGAATGTAAGTGTCTCCCAAGCTACACCCACAGAGGATACTGAGGACCTGCTGGTCTCCATATAAACATTGATTTCAGCCTTGGAATCAGGATTTTGCTAAAGGAATACATTAAAGGGCAAACTATATGATTTATTTTTCTCCATATGTGGCAACACCTCTAAACACACCAGGGCGTGATCTGAGACTAAGATGTTTCCAATTGATCAATCAACAACAAATAAAATTAGTGACTTAGATATATTAAAAAATCGATCAAAAATCACATGAGATCACATTCATCTATAAGAATGTATAGTCTCTACCAGATGGGTTCAAACATCTCCAAATATCTATGAGACCAAGATTTTTACACATCTTGAGAAGCATCAATGTTGCTCTAGGGGGCTTACATACTTTTGCTTCACTATGATCAAGGACTGAGTCCAGCAAAAGATTAAAGTCTCCTCCAAATATTATATCATGAGGGGTGCCAGCGGCTTGCAACATCCATTCAAGATCTTTAAAAAAGCCCTGATCATCAGTGTTAGGTGTGTAAATATTAGCCAAAATCAACCATTGCCCCTGATTTTCTGCTAAAACAATAATGAATCTCCCATAATTACTCTGTTTGAGACATTTGAATTGTAGATGTTTACTTATCAATGTAATGACTCCCCTGATCTTACTTGAGACAGCACTAAAGAAAACATTCGTGTAGGGAAATATGCATTTCTTGAAGAAACACTATATCATATGTTTTTTGTTTAACAAAATAAATAACCTTCCTTCATTTAATGGGGTGCCCCAACCATTCATATTGCATGTGGAGAGAGACAATCAACTCAGTTAAACATTTGACATTTTGACATATTAGAAAAAAATTAATTGTGTGTCAAAAACTAAATTATAAAGACCACATTCCAACATTACTGCCTTAATCAAATCCTGAACTTCCCCCAGAACCAAACAAACAGAAAAAAGAAAAAAGTGTGCATTAACCCGAGCATGACAGCACCAACTGTCCATCCCTCTATACTCAAAAAGTCCACGTACACCTACGAGAGCCCCTGCGACAACTTTGCCATCAGTTTGCTCAAGTCCGGTGTTTCTTTACAGATTTTATGAGACACAAATTCATAACAGAAGAAAATCTACAAAACAAACTCCAGTCAATAGATGAAATAAATACAAAGAAAATGTAGATTCATCCACATAACTGTCCCAAAGGTGTGTTCCAGTGGTGGCTGCTGGTCTTTCAAAGAGGGGAAGCTCATTTTCGGCCTACATTATAAACTTATTTACCCTATTTTTTGCACTAAATCAATCTTAGGTGTTGATCTGCCCTGCTGTTTAATTCTAATTTTTTCCTCGTAAGGAAGACTTTCAAATGGCTTCGCCAAAATCAGGTCGACAATATTAGCACCGTCTGCCATCGATGCGCAGTTTCACCCGTACTGACGCTAGCCTAGCCTACTGTATGAATGAATGAATGAACGAACGAACGAACGAACGAACGCTCTAAAACAAAATATATTAAACTTGGTAAAACTGAAACAAGGAATGTGGTGTATAATTGTGTGAAATGTATTATGCAAATTGACTAGCAATTTCAGCCAAACAAATATAAAGAAATAGGTTGCAGCAGTTTGTCTTTCGACTACACTTGAGAAATCCGCGATGGGACTGAGCCTGAAATAGCTTCAGTGACTTCTTATAGTACAGATTCGCTGTTAATCAAAAGGAGATGCAGTCTTTCGACAGATCCTCCAATCATCACGCTGAAGCCCGGAGTCCGGGCCAGCCCACTCCTCATTCACCCCCAGAGACGCTGAGCGTCCGTGGGCGGGACATAATCGCAGCATTTATCCAATGACCGTCTATTTTCGGAGCACTGAAAAAACTGTTCAGAGCAGCCACATTGAAGTCAATGGACGCTCGGCTTCAACAGGGAAATGCACTGACGCTACGGGAATGTATGAGAAGTAAATCGAGTCAGCCGACCTGCTATATGTAATGTAGCTGATTCTGAACGAACTCATCTTCGAGATGAACGTGTTCTAACGCATTTTTAGTCAATAAATTGTTTACACAATAGTACATATTTGACCATTATTTTTTTGACATTATAGGGGAAGCTGAGCTTCCCTTGCAGTCTTAAAGAAATCCCCACTGGTGTGTTCCTCCACAAAACAAACTCCAGCCTCAAGCAGAACCAGCACACACACACACACACACACACACACACACACACACACACACACACACACACACACACACACACACACACACACACACACACACAAAAAGCCATTCAGTTTAAAGGGACAGACAAACGAATGTTCAGTGTGCCGGCTGTTACATGAGTGCAGCAGATGACCTAATCCTTCCAATGTCCTGCAAAAAATACCCCACAAAACAAACTCCAGCCAACAGGAGGCACAAGCCCAAAGAATGTGCAGATTCAACCACAACACTGTACTGAAGTAGTGCTGCTAAACAAACTCAGCAAAAAAACAGCAAAAAAAGAAACAGAAAAGGCACACAGTTTCCTCGATCAGTCAAGTGAATGTTCGGTGAGTCAGGTCCACTCGGCTGCAAAGCGAGCGCAACACAATGACTTACTCATTCCATTGACTTTATCTTGTTGGGGACAAGTAAATACTTTGCGGTTATCCTTAGCATCTGTTCTCAACCTGGCCGGGAACATCAGTGCAAAAGCGACCCTCCATTGATGCAAGAGTTTCTTGAAGGAGTGTTATTCCACAAAACAAATGAATAACCGCTAGGCGTAACCAACACAAAAATAAATTAAAAGGCACCCAGTTTCCTCGGACAGTCAAGTGAATGTTCAATGAGTCATTCTCGCTTGGCTGCAACATGAGTTTCACACCATGACTTACTCTTTCCATTGACTTTATGAAGGACATCACTTGCTGTGGGCATGTAAATATTTTGCAACCATCCTTAGTGTCTATTCTCAATTTCGCCAGGAACATCAGTGCAAAGCGAACTTCTGTTGATGTAAGAGTTTCTCACATTATTTGAATCGATCATGTTTCTATCTTCTTGAATTAGCAAAATCTTGGATCAAGAACATGCTGTGGTTCTTCCCAGAAAGCCTTCCTTTACTCCTTGCCTCGCGTAGTACAAAATCTTTATCAGATGATCACAAAAGTTTGGCCAGAATTGATCGGGGCCTGTCTCCCTCAGTGGAACTCTGAGCTGGAACCCTGTGAGCTCGCGCAATTTCCAGCTTATGGCCTGTTATATCGAGACTTGGGAAGAGCTCGTCTAGGAATTACACCATATCTCAGCCTTCTTCATTCTTAGGAATTCCAACAATTCGGAAGTTGTTAGCAGCTAATTCCCTCTCCGATGACTCAGATAATCGATCCTTTTCTCGCCGTCGACACTTTTGTAATCAACTCATAGAATTTCGTCTCCACGGCAGTGATCGAACAACATATTACAGCAAGATCCTCCAAGTCAGCAACGACCTTCACAAGAATTGCCGACTTGCTCGACAGTTGATGCTGAATCTCTCCCACTGCACCGTCCAAACTGAGTCCCTGGTCTATCTGGGGTAGCCGCTTGAGAACATAAGTGTCTTTTAATGTCTCCAGAGCACAATGATTTTTAATTCTTTGACATATTGTCTTCATAGAACAGTTATGGAACAGGGTGTATAGAATCTCACCGGTTTATGACACAAAAAGTATTACAAACTAGCAAAGTGAGCAGAGCTCGCCATTCATATATCCGAACCTCGCGTGGCAACATACGAGTCCCCACATTTATATATAAGTTAAAGTGATTGTTTTGCATTGATAGTTGTGTGGTTTGTGCTGCCCTCTGTCTGGAGATCACATGAAATCACATTCATATATAAATTACATTGATTACATTGCAGTGATAGTTGTGTGGTTTGTGCTGCCCTCTTTCTGTAGATCACATGAAATCACATTCATATATAAATTACATTGATTACATTGCAGTGATAGTTGTGTGGTTTGTGCTGCCCTCTGTCTGTAGATCACATGAAATAACATTCATATATAAGTTACATTGATTTTATTATAGTGATAGTTGTGTGGTTTGTGCTGCTCTCTGTCTGTAGATCACATTAAATCACATTCATATATAAGTTACATTGATTTTATTACAGTGATAGTTGTGTGGTTTGTGCTGCCCTCTGTCTGTAGGTCACATGAAATCACATTCATATATAAGTTACATTGATTTTATTACAGTGATAGTTGTGTGGTTTGTGCTGCCCTCTGTCTGTAGATCACATGAAATCACAGTGATAGTTGTGTGGTTTGTGCTGCCCTCTGTCTGTAGATCACATGAAATAACATTCATATATAAGTTACATTGATTTTATTATAGTGATAGTTGTGTGGTTTGTGCTGCTCTCTGTCTGTAGATCACATTAAATCACATTCATATATAAGTTACATTGATTTTATTACAGTGATAGTTGTGTGGTTTGTGCTGCCCTCTGTCTGTAGGTCACATGAAATCACATTCATATATAAGTTACATTGATTTTATTACAGTGATAGTTGTGTGGTTTGTGCTGCCCTCTGTCTGTAGATCACATGAAATCACATTCATATATAAGTTACATTGATTTTATTATAGTGATAGTTGTGTGGTTTGTGCCGCTCTCTGTCTGTAGATCACATGAAATCACATTCATATATAATTTACTTTGATTTTATTACAGTGATAGTTTTGTGGTTTGTGATGCCCTCTGTCTGTAGATCACATGAAATCACATTCATATATAATTTACTTTGATTTTATTACAGTGATAGTTGTGTGGTTTGTGCTGCCCTCTGTCTGTAGATCACATTAAATCACATTCATATATATGTTACATTGATTTTATTGCAGTGATAGTTGTGTGGTTTGTGCTGCCCTCTGTCTGTAGATCACATGAAATCACATTCATATATAAGTTACATTGATTTTATTGCAGTGATAGTTGTGTGGTTTGTGCTGCCCTCTCTCTGTAGATCACATGAAATCACATTCATATATAAGTTACATTGATTTTATTACAGTGATAGTTGTGTGTTTTGTGCTGCCCTCTGTCTGTAGATCACATGAAATCACATTCATATATAAGTTACATTGATTTTATTACAGTGATAGTTGTGTGGTTTGTGCTGCCCTCTGTCTGTAGATCACATGAAATCACATTCATATATAAGTTACATTGATTTTATTATAGTGATAGTTGTGTGGTTTGTGCCGCTCTCTGTCTGTAGATCACATGAAATCACATTCATATATAATTTACTTTGATTTTATTACAGTGATAGTTGTGTGGTTTGTGATGCCCTCTGTCTGTAGATCACATGAAATCACATTCATATATAATTTACTTTGATTTTATTACAGTGATAGTTGTGTGGTTTGTGCTGCCCTCTGTCTGTAGATCACATTAAATCACATTCATATATATGTTACATTGATTTTATTGCAGTGATAGTTGTGTGGTTTGTGCTGCCCTCTGTCTGTAGATCACATGAAATCACATTCATATATAAGTTACATTGATTTTATTGCAGTGATAGTTGTGTGGTTTGTGCTGCCCTCTCTCTGTAGATCACATGAAATCACATTCATATATAAGTTACATTGATTTTATTACAGTGATAGTTGTGTGGTTTGTGCTGTCCTCTGTCTGTAGATCACATGAAATCACATTCATATATAAGTTAAATTGATTTTATTGCAGTGATAGTTGTGTGGTTTGTGCTGCCCTCTGTCTGTAGATCACATGAAATCACATTCATATATAAGTTGCATTGATTTTATTACAGTGATAGTTGTGTGGTTTGTGCTGCCCTCTGTCTGTAGATCACATGAAATCACAGTGATACTTGTGTGGTTTGTGCTGCCCTCTGTCTGTAGATCACATGAAATCACATTCATATATAAGTTACATTGATTTTATTACAGTGATAGTTGTGTGGTTTGTGCTGCCCTCTGTCTGTAGATCACATGAAATCACATTCATATATAAGTTACTTTGATTTTATTACAGTGATAGTTGTGTGGTTTGTGCTGCCCTCTGTCTGTAGATCACATGAAATCACATTCATATATAAGTTACTTTGATTTTATTACAGTGATAGTTGTGTGGTTTGTGCTGCCCTCTGTCTGTAGATCACATGAAATCACATTCATATATAAGTTACATTGATTTTATTACAGTGATAGTTGTGTGGTTTGTGCTGCCCTCTGTCTGTAGATCACATGAAATCACATTCATATATAAGTTACTTTGATTTTATTGCAGTGATAGTTGTGTGGTTTTTTGCTGCCCTCTGTCTGTAGATCACGTGAAATCACATTCATATATAAGTTACATTGATTTTATTACAGTGATAGTTGTGTGGTTTGTGCTGCCCTCTGTCTGTAGATCGCATGAAATCACATTCATATATGTTACATTGATTTTATTGCAGTGATAGTTGTGTGGTTTGTGCTGCCCTCTGTCTGTAGATCACATGAAATCACATTCATATATAAGTTACATTGATTTTATTGCAGTGATAGTTGTGTGGTTTGTGCTGCCCTCTGTCTGTAGATCACATGAAATCACATTCATATATAAGTTGCATTGATTTTATTACAGTGATAGTTGTGTGGTTTGTGCTGCCCTCTGTCTGTAGATCACATGAAATCACAGTGATAGTTGTGTGGTTTGTGCTGCCCTCTGTCTGTAGATCACATGAAATCACATTCATATATAAGTTACATTGATTTTATTACAGTGATAGTTGTGTGGTTTGTGCTGCCCTCTGTCTGCAGATCACATGAAATCACATTCATATATAAGTTACGTTGATTTTATTACAGTGATAGTTGTGTGGTTTGTGCTGCCCTCTGTCTGTAGATCACGTGAAATCACATTCATATATAAGTTACATTGATTTTATTGCAGTGATAGTTGTGTGGTTTGTGCTGCCCTCTGTCTGTAGATCACATGAAATCACATTCATATATAAGTTACATTGATTTTATTGCAGTGATAGTTGTGTGGTTTGTGCTGCCCTCTGTCTGTAGATCACATGAAATCACATTCATATATGTTACATTGATTTTATTGCAGTGATAGTTGTGTGGTTTGTGCTGCCCTCTGTCTGTAGATCACATGAAATCACATTCATATATAGTTACATTGATTTTATTGCAGTGATAGTTGTGTGGTTTGTGCTGCCCTCTGTCTGTAGATCACATGAAATCACATTCATATATGTTACATTGATTTTATTGCAGTGATAGTTGTGTGGTTTGTGCTGCCCTCTGTCTGTAGATCACATGAAATCACATTCATATATAAGTTACATTGATTTTATTACAGTGATAGTTGTGTGGTTTGTGCTGCCCTCTGTCTGTAGATCACATGAAATCACATTCATATATAAGTTACATTGATTTTATTACAGTGATAGTTGTGTGGTTTGTGCTGCCCTCTGTCTGTAGATCACATGAAATCACATTCATATATAAGTTACATTGATTTTATTACAGTGATAGTTGTGTGGTTTGTGCTGCCCTCTGTCTGTAGATCACATGAAATCACATTCATATATAAGTTACTTTGATTTTATTGCAGTGATAGTTGTGTGGTTTTTGCTGCCCTCTGTCTGTAGATCACATGAAATCACATTCATATATAAGTTACATTGATTTTATTACAGTGATAGTTGTGTGGTTTGTGCTGCCCTCTGTCTGTAGATCACATGAAATCACATTCATATATAGTTACATTGATTTTATTGCAGTGATAGTTGTGTGGTTTGTGCTGCCCTCTGTCTGTAGATCACATGAAATCACATTCATATATAAGTTACATTGATTTTATTGCAGTGATAGTTGTGTGGTTTGTGCTGCCCTCTGTCTGTAGATCACATGAAATCACATTCATATATAAGTTACATTGATTTTATTGCAGTGATAGTTGTGTGGTTTGTGCTGCCCTCTGTCTGTAGCTCACATGAAATCACATTCATATATAAGTTACTTTGATTTTATTACAGTGATAGTTGTGTGTTTTTTGCTGCCCTCTGTCTGTAGATCACATGAAATCACATTCATATATAAGTTACATTGATTTTATTACAGTGATAGTTGTGTGGTTTGTGCTGCCCTCTGTCTGTAGATCACATGAAATCACATTCATATATGTTACATTGATTTTATTGCAGTGATAGTTGTGTGGTTTGTGCTGCCCTCTGTCTGTAGATCACATGAAATCACATTCATATATAAGTTACATTGATTTTATTGCAGTGATAGTTGTGTGGTTTGTGCTGCCCTCTGTCTGTAGATCACATGAAATCACATTCATATATAAGTTACATTGATTTTATTGCAGTGATAGTTGTGTGGTTTGTGCTGCCCTCTGTCTGTAGCTCACATGAAATCACATTCATATATAAGTTACTTTGATTTTATTACAGTGATAGTTGTGTGGTTTTTTGCTGCCCTCTGTCTGTAGATCACATGAAATCACATTCATATATAAGTTACATTGATTTTATTACAGTGATAGTTGTGTGGTTTGTGCTGCCCTCTCTCTGTAGATCACATGAAATCACATTCATATATGTTACATTGATTTTATTGCAGTGATAGTTGTGTGGTTTGTGCTGCCCTCTGTCTGTAGATCACATGAAATCACATTCATATATGTTACATTGATTTTATTGCAGTGATAGTTGTGTGGTTTGTGCTGCCCTCTGTCTGTAGATCACATGAAATCACATTCATATATAAGTTACATTGATTTTATTACAGTGATAGTTGTGTGGTTTGTGCTGCCCTCTTTCTGTAGATCACATGAAATCACATTCATATATAAGTTACATTGATTTTATTACAGTGATAGTTGTGTGTTTTGTGCTGCCCTCTGTCTGTAGATCACATGAAATCACATTCATATATAAGTTACATTGATTTTATTACAGTGATAGTTGTGTGGTTTGTGCTGCCCTCTGTCTGTAGATCACATGAAATCACATTCATATATAAGTTACTTTGATTTTATTGCAGTGATAGTTGTGTGGTTTTTTGCTGCCCTCTGTCTGTAGATCACATGAAATCACATTCATATATAAGTTACATTGATTTTATTACAGTGATAGTTGTGTGGTTTTTTGCTGCCCTCTGTCTGTAGATCACATGAAATCACATTCATATATAAGTTACATTGATTTTATTACAGTGATAGTTGTGTGGTTTGTGCTGCCCTCTGTCTGTAGATCACATGAAATCACATTCATATATGTTACATTGATTTTATTGCAGTGATAGTTGTGTGGTTTGTGCTGCCCTCTGTCTGTAGATCACATGAAATCACATTCATATATAAGTTACATTGATTTTATTGCAGTGATAGTTGTGTGGTTTGTGCTGCCCTCTGTCTGTAGATCACATGAAATCACATTCATATATAAGTTACATTGATTTTATTGCAGTGATAGTTGTGTGGTTTGTGCTGCCCTCTGTCTGTAGCTCACATGAAATCACATTCATATATAAGTTACTTTGATTTTATTACAGTGATAGTTGTGTGTTTTTTTGCTGCCCTCTGTCTGTAGATCACATGAAATCACATTCATATATAAGTTACATTGATTTTATTACAGTGATAGTTGTGTGGTTTGTGCTGCCCTCTGTCTGTAGATCACATGAAATCACATTCATATATGTTACATTGATTTTATTGCAGTGATAGTTGTGTGGTTTGTGCTGCCCTCTGTCTGTAGATCACATGAAATCACATTCATATATAAGTTACATTGATTTTATTGCAGTGATAGTTGTGTGGTTTGTGCTGCCCTCTGTCTGTAGATCACATGAAATCACATTCATATATAAGTTACATTGATTTTATTGCAGTGATAGTTGTGTGGTTTGTGCTGCCCTCTGTCTGTAGCTCACATGAAATCACATTCATATATAAGTTACTTTGATTTTATTACAGTGATAGTTGTGTGGTTTTTTGCTGCCCTCTGTCTGTAGATCACATGAAATCACATTCATATATAAGTTACATTGATTTTATTACAGTGATAGTTGTGTGGTTTGTGCTGCCCTCTCTCTGTAGATCACATGAAATCACATTCATATATGTTACATTGATTTTATTGCAGTGATAGTTGTGTGGTTTGTGCTGCCCTCTGTCTGTAGATCACATGAAATCACATTCATATATGTTACATTGATTTTATTGCAGTGATAGTTGTGTGGTTTGTGCTGCCCTCTGTCTGTAGATCACATGAAATCACATTCATATATAAGTTACATTGATTTTATTACAGTGATAGTTGTGTGGTTTGTGCTGCCCTCTTTCTGTAGATCACATGAAATCACATTCATATATAAGTTACATTGATTTTATTACAGTGATAGTTGTGTGTTTTGTGCTGCCCTCTGTCTGTAGATCACATGAAATCACATTCATATATAAGTTACATTGATTTTATTGCAGTGATAGTTGTGTGGTTTGTGCTGCCCTCTGTCTGTAGATCACATGAAATCACATTCATATATAAGTTACATTGATTTTATTACAGTGATAGTTGTGTGGTTTGTGCTGCCCTCTTTCTGTAGATCACATGAAATCACATTCATATATAAGTTACATTGATTTTATTACAGTGATAGTTGTGTGGTTTGTGCTGCCCTCTGTCTGTAGATCACATGAAATCACATTCATATATAAGTTACATTGATTTTATTACAGTGATAGTTGTGTGGTTTGTGCTGCCCTCTGTCTGTAGATCACATGAAATCACATTCATATATAAGTTACATTGATTTTATTACAGTGATAGTTGTGTGGTTTGTGCTGCCCTCTGTCTGTAGATCACATGAAATCACATTCATATATAAGTTACTTTGATTTTATTACAGTGATAGTTGTGTGGTTTGTGCTGCCCTCTGTCTGTAGATCACATGAAATCACATTCATATATAAGTTACATTGATTTTATTACAGTGATAGTTGTGTGGTTTGTGCTGCCCTCTGTCTGTAGATCACATGAAATCACATTCATATATAAGTTACATTGATTTTATTGCAGTGATAGTTGTGTGTTTTTTTGCTGCCCTCTGTCTGTAGATCACATGAAATCACATTCATATATAAGTTACATTGATTTTATTGCAGTGATAGTTGTGTGGTTTGTGCTGCCCTCTGTCTGTAGATCACATGAAATCACATTCATATATGTTACATTGATTTTATTGCAGTGATAGTTGTGTGGTTTGTGCTGCCCTCTGTCTGTAGATCACATGAAATCACATTCATATATAAGTTACATTGATTTTATTACAGTGATAGTTGTGTGGTTTGTGCTGCCCTCTGTCTGTAGATCACATGAAATCACATTCATATATGTTACATTGATTTTATTGCAGTGATAGTTGTGTGGTTTGTGCTGCCCTCTGTCTGTAGATCACATGAAATCACATTCATATATAAGTTACATTGATTTTATTGCAGTGATAGTTGTGTGGTTTGTGCTGCCCTCTGTCTGTAGATCACATGAAATCACATTCATATATAAGTTACATTGATTTTATTGCAGTGATAGTTGTGTGGTTTGTGCTGCCCTCTGTCTGTAGCTCACATGAAATCACATTCATATATAAGTTACTTTGATTTTATTACAGTGATAGTTGTGTGGTTTTTTGCTGCCCTCTGTCTGTAGATCACATGAAATCACATTCATATATAAGTTACATTGATTTTATTGCAGTGATAGTTGTGTGGTTTGTGCTGCCCTCTCTCTGTAGATCACATGAAATCACATTCATATATGTTACATTGATTTTATTGCAGTGATAGTTGTGTGGTTTGTGCTGCCCTCTGTCTGTAGATCACATGAAATCACATTCATATATGTTACATTGATTTTATTGCAGTGATAGTTGTGTGGTTTGTGCTGCCCTCTGTCTGTAGATCACATGAAATCACATTCATATATAAGTTACATTGATTTTATTACAGTGATAGTTGTGTGGTTTGTGCTGCCCTCTTTCTGTAGATCACATGAAATCACATTCATATATAAGTTACATTGATTTTATTACAGTGATAGTTGTGTGGTTTGTGCTGCCCTCTGTCTGTAGATCACATGAAATCACATTCATATATAAGTTACATTGATTTTATTACAGTGATAGTTGTGTGGTTTGTGCTGCCCTCTTTCTGTAGATCACATGAAATCACATTCATATATAAGTTACATTGATTTTATTACAGTGATAGTTGTGTGGTTTGTGCTGCCCTCTGTCTGTAGATCACATGAAATCACATTCATATATAAGTTACATTGATTTTATTGCAGTGATAGTTGTGTGGTTTGTGCTGCGCTCTGTCTGTAGATCACATGAAATCACATTCATATATAAGTTACATTGATTTTATTACAGTGATAGTTGTGTGGTTTGTGCTGCCCTCTTTCTGTAGATCACATGAAATCACATTCATATATAAGTTACATTGATTTTATTACAGTGATAGTTGTGTGGTTTGTGCTGCCCTCTGTCTGTAGATCACATGAAATCACATTCATATATAAGTTACATTGATTTTATTACAGTGATAGTTGTGTGGTTTGTGCTGCCCTCTGTCTGTAGATCACATGAAATCACATTCATATATAAGTTACTTTGATTTTATTGCAGTGATAGTTGTGTGGTTTGTGCTGCCCTCTGTCTGTAGATCACATGAAATCACATTCATATATAAGTTACATTGATTTTATTACAGTGATAGTTGTGTGGTTTGTGCTGCCCTCTGTCTGTAGATCACATGAAATCACATTCATATATAAGTTACATTGATTTTATTACAGTGATAGTTGTGTGGTTTGTGCTGCCCTCTGTCTGTAGATCACATGAAATCACATTCATATATAAGTTACATTGATTTTATTGCAGTGATAGTTGTGTGGTTTGTGCTGCCCTCTGTCTGTAGATCACATGAAATCACATTCATATATAAGTTACATTGATTTTATTACAGTGATAGTTGTGTGGTTTGTGCTGCCCTCTTTCTGTAGATCACATGAAATCACATTCATATATAAGTTACATTGATTTTATTACAGTGATAGTTGTGTGGTTTGTGCTGCCCTCTGTCTGTAGATCACATGAAATCACATTCATATATAAGTTACATTGATTTTATTGCAGTGATAGTTGTGTGGTTTGTGCTGCCCTCTTTCTGTAGATCACATGAAATCACATTCATATATAAGTTACATTGATTTTATTGCAGTGATAGTTGTGTGGTTTGTGCTGCCCTCTGTCTGTAGATCACATGAAATCACATTCATATATAAGTTACATTGATTTTATTACAGTGATAGTTGTGTGGTTTGTGCTGCCCTCTGTCTGTAGATCACATGAAATCACATTCATATATAAGTTACATTGATTTTATTACAGTGATAGTTGTGTGGTTTGTGCTGCCCTCTGTCTGTAGATCACATGAAATCACATTCATATATAAGTTACATTGATTTTATTACAGTGATAGTTGTGTGGTTTGTGCTGCCCTCTTTCTGTAGATCACATGAAATCACATTCATAAGTTACATTGATTTTATTACAGTGATAGTTGTGTGGTTTGTGCTGCCCTCTGTCTGTAGATCACATGAAGTCACATTCATGAACACAAACATGTCGCTCGTCTCTCACACGGGCGTTCATCGCGTCTGTTGAACTGAAGCTTGATACTCGTCGAGTTTGAAGAGAAAATCGGAGAAAGATGCCGCAGAAGATGCTGCACTGTGTCGTGGGGCAACTCGCCTATACCATGACGTGTCTGGTTCAGGTAAGCCGGTATTGTGTCGTGTGTAGCGTCGGGTGCTTGAACTCGAGCTCGGGGATTATCGCGGTATTTTGGCCCTGAATAACTACTGAAATAAAGACATAAAACTACCGTCATTTAAAGTGTGATAAAGGATTGCTATGATCAAGCTTTTAAATGGCTTTTTTCACGATTGGTGTTTCTGACAGTGTGTTTTAACATTCATATCGCTTATTGCCGGCTGAGAAGTGATGAAAAAATTCGATAAGTGAAACTAGTTTATCTATCTATCTATCTATCTATCTATCTATCTATCTATCTATCTATCTATCTATCTATATATATATACGGCAGTTGTGTGTGTGTGTGTGTGTGTGTGTGTGTGTGTGTGTGTGTGTGTGTGTGTGTGTGTGTGTGTGTGAGAGAGAGAGAGAGCGCGAGAGAGAGAGATAATGATAATGTGTGTGAGAAAGTGTCTGTGTCTTTCTGTAGGGCTTTACGATTTTGTTGGGTTTGCGGTAGTTCTCATTATGTTATTAAAGTTTATTGTCTATGATAAATTGCTAAATATACACTAAAAGTTTGGAATAATGTACAGATTTTGCTTTTTCGGAAGGAAGTTGGTACTTTAATTCACCAAAGTGGTATTCAACTATTCACAAAGTATAGTCAGAACATTACTGATGTAAAAAACATCATCACTATTTGAAAAAAGTAATTTATCAGATTTAGACAGCAGCATCAGTCCAACACCTTATCCTTGAGTAATCATGATAAATTGATCATTTGATACTAGAAAATCACTTTCCATTATATCAAACACAGTTGAAAGATATTTGATTCATTAAATGAAGCTGAACATTGTCTTTGTGTTTGTGTTGGCACAGTATGCAATAGACTGGCATGTGTTAAGGTCAATGTTAGGTCAAAAATGGCAAAAAAGAAAACTCTAGAAAACAAAAAACTGCAGATTTCATACAAAGGTGAACACTGCAGTCTTCAGAGACAAAGAACAACTGACTGTAACAAGAACAGAAAGAGATGTGGAAGATGTACAACTAAACAAGAGGATAAGAACATCAGAGTCTCTAGTTTGAGAAATAGACGCCTCACATGTCCTCCGCTGACAGCTTCATTGAATTCTACCCGCTCAACACCAGTTTCATGTACAACAGTAAAGAGAAGACTCAGGAGGTCTTATGGGAAGAATGTCAAAGAAAAAGACACTTTTGAAACAGAAAAACAAAAAGAAAAGGTTCGAGTGGGCAAAGAAACACAGACATTGGACAACAGATAATTGGAAAAGAGTGTTATGGATCTGAACCCCATTGAGCTTTTGTGGGATCAGTTAGACTGTAAGGTGTGTGAGAAGTGTCCGACAAGACAGTCACATCTATGTCAAGTGCTACAGGAAGTGTGGGGTGAAAGGTCAAGTGCTACAGGAAGTGTGGGGTGAAATATCACAGAGTATCTGCACAAACTGACTGCTAGAATAACAAGCATCTGCAAAGCTGTCATTGCTGCATGTGGAGGATTGTTTTGATGGGAACTCTTTGAAGTAATTTTAAGAAGTTCTGAACATGTTTTAGTAATTTTCACATTATTAATGTTCTGACTATACATTGTGATCAGCTGAACGCCACTTTGGTGAATAAAAGTACCAATTTCTTTCCATAAACACAAAATCTGTTCTAGGGTTGCAGCGGTATACACTGTGCTATGCGCGAATTATTTAAATTCTACACCATCACCTTTACAAATTTGTTTCACAATTTTACATGAGTAAAAGTAACTTGTTATATTTTGACAAAATGTTATAGTTTCATATGAAATAATCTAAAGGTAGAATCTATTAGAACAGTGGCAGTTGTAGTTAAAGTTTCAAGATGGGTTTCAGCTAGTATTTATTTTTCAAAAATACATTAATTTATTATTATTATTATTACTATTATTTAAGACTAGCTACACTGACCTATCCATGGTAATGAGGAGCTTCTCCTCCTATGTAATATGTATGTTCTGTTTGAATTATGTTTGAAATTAGGAAACAAATGGGATAATAATGGGCTCATATAAGTGAATATGCTCTTCATTTTTTAAAAGGGGTGAGAGAAAACTTCCTGTTGGTTTTGTTGTTGACATCAACACAAAAATAATGTCACATGATGCATGTCCTTGAGACCATGAATAAAACTATGCAACATAAAAGGAAATGCAACCCAGGATACAATAAATACAGGTTATGTTTAATCTATGGCAGGTCGTCACTTTATGTCCAATGTAAAATCTGTCCTGAAGCAAAACCAGTTGAGAAGCACTAAGTTAAAGGTACAGACAGGAGCCGTCTGCAGTATATGTTAACTGTTAATAATCATAGGATATTAATTCAGAAGCTCACACAGCTGATGTTATTTTTCATTTAGTAGTTCATTTAACATGCTTTAGTTATATAACATTTTATAGTTACATGCTATTTTTTATCATGCTTATAATTCATTTTATTATTATAATTCTGTTAGATTTCTTATTCTATTTATTTTATTCTAAAGGAAGACTTTTTTTACACATCCATTACATTTTTTTTTTCAATTTCAATTATAATAAAGCGCTTGTTCAACCCCAGAAGCGTACTACTGTGGTCACCAACAATTAGATTATCAAAATACGAGATATACATTTCAAAAAACAAGATATACATTCAAACAAAATCAATCAAACACAAACCCAACTAAACTACAAATCCCTCTCCACAGACATTACTGAGAACCATCCAAAAAGCCAATTAACCCCCCCACTTACGAACAAATCCCATTTCCCCAGCCTTCTAAAAACATCTCCTCAAACACGCCACCTCGCCCATATCCCCGCACCATTCCCTACAATTTAAGATGAGGGTACCCCAGCCAATTTCCATCCCCTGAGGATGATGTTTTTACCAATCATGACTCCGGTTAGGACCCAACTTTTTAAATAACTGTCCCCATTGTCCAGAGTCATCCCATCACCCAGCATACAGAGTCTTGGGCTAAATGAAAGTTCAGTGTTCAACACCTCACTCATAAAGTTCTGAACCTTCAACCAAAATTCTTGAATCTTTACACACCCGAAAATACATGTATTGTGTCCCCGTCTTCTGATTGGCACTGCCAGCAGATGGGTGTGTCTTTTATGACCCAACCTATTCAATCAAGAGGGGTCCTGTAGAACCGATGCAAAATCTTATATTGTATCAGACGAACCCTTGCATATCTAGATGCAGACTTGATGCTTTTTAGGATCCTAGCCCTCACTCCCTCTATGTAATATGTACTTTTGGGTTCATCCATATGCTTGAGACAACATTTAAATACATTTCCAAATTAAACACTTTGGACACTTTTGTCCAAACCAGGTGCAGATGTGAGTTAATGGGATGTGACTTAACTTCTGTTAGTTTTACAGAATGGCTTTGCAATGGTGAAATAAGGGCAAGAACTTCCTGTTTAATACAGAACCAGGGAGGGGCTCTCTCAGGTGGAAGCGACCAATGAGCCAAATGTCTGAGACCGAATACATAATAATAATAATAATAATAATAATAATAATTCTTGGGTAGATCAAGCCCACCTTTTATCAATCGGCCCATTTAATTTATTGAAATGTAATCTGGGCCGCTTAAAAGTCCAAAGGAAGGATTTCACTATGCTATCAATATGGTTGAAATAAGAGAGGGGGACATCTGCAGGGAGAGATTGTAGCAGGTAGTTAAATTTTGGAATGCAATTAATTTTAATAACATGAACCTTCCCAATCATAGATGAAAGTAAAGAAGCTCACCTGCCTACATCACTCGAAAACCTTTCTATTAAAGGGTCAAAATTAACGCTGACTAAATCAGACAAATTTGCTGGGAATAAAATACCCAAATACTTAATGTTTGGGCAACTGCAAGGTCCCCGGCTGGAAAGCCGTTACTGGCAGGATTCAGTCAGAGCCAAAGCTTTGGATTAGACCAATTAACTCTGCGGGGTACTGGAAACTATCGCAGCTACTTCAGGTGGATTAACTATATAAATCCATTTAAACATCCAAGTTAAGTGTAAATTACTGCCATCGACACTGGCGTGTGAACAGACAGCATTTCTGCGCATGTACAGTGAGGTGCGCGGGGCGCATGTGAGATGTGCGGCTGCGAGGCAATCGTGGGGACGAGAGTGGATGTGTCCGCAATCATTCACTCATTCACTATTTCCTATATAGTGAATGGCAGTTAGTGCACTATATCTCAGCAGTAAGTGAATGAAATGAGTGAATTCGGACGAGAGTGTCGGAGCTGTGGTGCTGGTGCAGACACGTCACATTTAAAAATACGTTGGCCTTATTTGTTATTCTTATTAAATAATATATTAATACAATAAATATTCATCCTGTTTGTCATTTTTAATATATACTGTGTGTTAATATTAAGAGTAAACACATTTGATCAAATAAAGAGTAAATTTTTAAATGTATCTGTATGTTTTGTCTCTCTATATGTATTATGTTATTTTAATCAAGGAATGATTTGCCAAAAAGTAGTTTACTACATTCAGCATGAAATAAAACATTGCAGGAGTTGAAGGAAGCAGTAAACTCCCAGCTCGTACATCTTCCCCGTTGTGGGCAATAATCCATCGTCGAGTGTACATCAAATGTACACTTGAAATTAGAGTGCATTGTGGGTAAGAATGAGTGAACGAGTGGCTCACTTAGAATTCAGACACTCCTACAAAATTTCGGACACTCTAAATGGTGCACTATATAGTGGATAGGGGCGGTTTCAGACACAGCGAGTGTTCCACGATTAGTTGGTGCCCTACGTAGGCTGCATACTCTGCATTTAGAGAGCGGTGGTAATGCTGTACAGAACTAATAATCTAAATACTTACGACACTGAAAACTGTAACTACACTGAAATAAGAATCCACACAGTTCTTTAAAAGCTATGAAAATGTCAAAAGTAGGCATTAATAAAGCATGATCTTGCTTTGGGCTATATTTCAGCATTATATGTAATGTCCTTGTATGATATTTTCATGTTTTCACTGTAATAATTACTAGAAACTTTTCCAAACTTCTCTTCCTATTGACAAATTCATCAAGATCTGACAAGAGGCCTTAAAGGGATAGTTCATCCCAAAATTAAAATTCTCATTATTTACTCACCCTCATGCAACCCAAGATGTGTATGTATTTCTTTCTTGTACTGAACTCAAATTAAGATTTTTAGAAGAATTTCTCAGCTCTGTAGGTCAATACAATGCAATTGAATGGGTGCCAACATTTTAAAGCTAAACAAACAAACAAATACAAGTCAGCATAAAAATAATCCATAAGACTCTAGTGGTTAAATCTGTATATTCAGAAGTGATATGATAGCTGTGGATGAGAAACGGAGAAACAGATCACTTCAACTTTCTTCTTGTGTTTTTGGTGATTCACATTTTTCTCTGCATATCGCCCCTTCTGTCTAGCAAAAAATAACAAATAATTCCCTGTTTCTTACCCACACCTATAATATCACTTCTGAAGACATGGATTAAACCACTGGACTCTTATGGATTACTTTTATACTGCCTTTATGTACTTTTTGAAGCATAAAAAATTTGGCCTACAGAACTAAAATGTTCTTCTACAAATCTTAATTTGTGTTCTGCAGAAGAATGAAAGTCAAACATATCTGGGATGGCATGAAGGTGAATAAATGATGAGAGAATTTTAATTTTTTGGAAGACTATCTCTTTAAAGTGATCGCTCAGCCATAATTTAATATTCTGCCATAAATTCTCTACCCTCATATTGTTCCAAACCAGTGTGTGGCTTTGTATTATGTGGAACACAAAATATGTTAGACAGAATGTTAGGGACTGACCGTCTCGCTCACCATTTTTCACAAAAAAAACATTCACTGAAAGTAAATAGTGACTCAGGCAAACATTTCTTCTCAGGAAGAAAGTCAGTCATATGGGTTTGGAACAACATGATGGTGAATGATGACATTATTAATAATAATAATTCTGTAGTACATGTTCAATGTGTATTATGTTATGGAATATAGGGGAGTAAATGTCTTTTATGTAATTTGTGAAAGTAACGAGTTACTCACTACTTGAGTACTCTTTTAATTGGATACTTTCTTCCTCAAGTAATTATTTATGTTAGTACTTTTACTTCTACTTGAGTAATTATGTTTTTGAAGTAATTTAACTTTTACTTGAGTACAGTTTTTGGCCACTCTACCCACCTCTGCCTGGGTTGCATTTCCTTTTATGTTGCATAGTTTTATTCATGGTTTTCAAGGACATGCATCATGTGACATTATTTTTGTGTTGATGTCAACAACAAAACCAACAGGAAGTTTTCTCTCACCCCTTTTAAAAAATGAAGAGCATATTCACTTATATGAGCCCATTATTATCCCATTTGTTTCCTAATTTCAAACATAATTCAAACAGAACATACATATTACATAGGAGGAGAAGCTCCTCATTACCATGGATAGGTCAGTGTAGCTAGTCTTAAATAATAGTAATAATAATAATAATAAATTAATGTATTTTTGAAAAATAAATACTAGCTGAAACCCATCTTGAAACTTTAACTACAACTGCCACTGTTCTAATAGATTCTACCTTTAGATTATTTCATATGAAACTATAACATTTTGTCAAAATATAACAAGTTACTTTTACTCATGTAAAATTGTGAAACAAATTTGTAAAGGTGATGGTGTGTTATTTTCCATTTTCTGCCGCATAGCACAGTGTTACTCTTTTCCTCCTCAGTGCTGTTTGGCATGTCAGGACTGCTACTGTTTGAGAGTTTTGACTGGACTTCCTCTGTAACGCTTTAAACTAGAAATGTCTCATTAGAATTGAAATTGGTCACATCAGTTTTGATTTCTGCACTCCGCAATATCGAGGGAAGCCCTGTTGTTGCACGTGTGCGCCAGAGAGGAGTAGATCATGATCGCAAGCTCGTTACACTCGTGCAAAAGAGCAGATGACAACCTTTAGCTGATAGTGAGATATCATTAAATCTGCCTCGGCAGTCCTAAATAGGCTATCACTTGGGCGGCCGCCGAAATATCTTCAATGGGAGAACCATGGCATTGTTCTTTCCCTGCTGTCCGCGACCCAGTCCGAATAGACCAGTTAAGAAACACTGCTTTAACTCACACACACACTCATGTCAGACCCCCTCGCCTCGCTTCTCTCTGACATTTTGTCCGCTGCGTGCGTGTGTGTGACGCAAGTTGATGAGTCTGACAAGGAGGAAAGAAGATGCGCACGCGCATGTGAGATTCTCCGTCCGGTTGCATTATTTTTTCAATACTGTAGACAAGCAAATGTACATGGTACGATAACCGTCAATTTTCATACCATGGTATACCGTGAAACCGGTATATCACTGCAAACTTTGTCCGTTTAAGAATCAGACTGATCTGGGCTTGTCATGTTGGGGGAAGCTTTCCATTCTTTAATGATTCCGTATAAACTTCTAAGAAAAGTGGAGTCAATTCTGTAGCATAAGATCAAAAAAAAATTCAGGCAAAGCTGTCTGACCCCTGAGCCTTGCATGTAGGTAAGACCTTAAGTACCTCCCAAGCCACGCCCACAGAGGATACTGAGGACCAGTTGGTACAGACCACATTACCCATTAATGCAACAGTCAAACCCTGAAATTCCCACTGAAAAAACAAACAGAAAAAAGAAAAATATGCACATTAACCCTGCGCATGACAGCGCCAACCATTTGAGGCATAAAATACTTCGCTGCGATCCTTGGTGTCTATTCTCAGTTTGGCCGGAATCATCAGTGCAAAAGCGATCTTCCATTGTTGCAAGCGTTTCTTACATTCCTTAAACCGATCGCGTTTCTCTCTTGTCGAAATCGCAAAATCTAGGAACAAGAATGTATTGTGATGCTTCCAAGAAATCTTTCCTTTGCTCCTCGCCTTGCGTAACACAAGAGCTTTATATGATGATCTCAGAAATTTGGCCAGAATTGATCGAGTCCTTGCTCCCTCAGCAGATCTTCGAGCCGGGACTTTGTGAGCTCGTTCAATTTCCAGCTTATGGACTGTTATGTCGAGCAGACTTGGGAAGATCTTGTCCAGAAATGTCACCATATCTCTGTCCTCTGCATGCTCAGGAATTCCAATAATCCATATATTATTCCTTCGATTCTTATTTTCGAGATCTTCCAGTTTTTACAAAATGAATTCCAAGTCTATTTTGGACACGGGTGGATTAGCGGATAATTGCCTTTCCAATGATTCTAGATAATCGATCGGTTTCTCAACATCTGCCACTCTTGTGACCAACTTTTCTCTTTTTGTTTTCATTGCTGTAATCGATCGGCATATTACAGCGAGGTCCTCGAAGTCAGCAACAACCTTCATCAGCATCACCTGTTGGACAGTTAATGCGGAATTTCTTCTCCTGACGTGGCTTCCAAATTGAGTCCCTGACTTGCAGGGCCGCCAGAGGTTTCAGCTTGAGCACGTAAGTGTCTTTTAATGTCTCATGAGTCTGAGAATTTTGACTTCTTTGCCATGTTTACCTCAAAGAGCAAATATGTACCTGGTATATCGAATCTCACCGGATTATTACATGAAAACAATAAAAAAAAATAGCAAAGTGCGCAGAGCTAGTCGCTCACACATCTGCTTCTCGTATGGCGTCACGTGACCCCCCTATCGTGATATTTTCTGACACTGTTATCATACCGTGAAAATCTCATACCGTTGAAACCCTAATTTATGCATTATTCCAAACTTTTGGCCACCAGTATAAATATTATTATTAGTAATAATATAATTATTAGCAGTATAAATAAAGCAAGAAACCTGACTGACCTGTCAAACAACCTCATATGCATTTAGTACAACTTTTGAATATATGTGTGTATATATATATATTGAATTATATATTTCAACAATACTTTTGTTCTCTGTTTGATTAGCTAATTTCAGCCTCATAATTTATGTGAATTTAACACAATAAAATCTGATGTAATTGAGTCCTATAGCTTAGAAAAATAGACATTTTCTTTCTACCAGTGTTGAAGTGTAGAGTTAAACTTCCTTCAGTCCTTCTTACTGATTTGTATTGAATGAATGTTTTCAGAAACAGCTGTACTTGAGAGCAAATATCTGTGTTGCTCATTGAATGCGTGTGTTTGTTTGGTAGGGAAAGGAGTTTTGTTTTGGTGTGAACAATGAACAGTACCGCTGTGAGATGGGCTACTGTTGTGGAGAGACCGAGTGCTGCACCTACTATTACGAGCTGTGGTGTAAGTGCATCTGCCACTGTTTCATGTGTTTCTCATAAACATACAATGCCTACCAAATATGAATAAAAAAGGGCAATCTCACAAAACCCATCAAGAACAAGTTCAGGTCTTATTTCACCCCAACAGCAAAATAAATAAATGACACTTGGCATAAAAGAAAATGAAGCCTATTTTTAGGAGCATTAAGATTTTTTGCAATGTCACAATATTTTCATAACAATTTAGCACCCCCCCCAACTGTCATTACCTTAATGCCAAAAGATATTTAAATGAAGTATTTATAATGGTAGCATTTTTTGTACTGCCTTTATTTTAAACTGATGTTCATTGTTAGATAGAATTACTGTATTGTGTACATGAATTTCCATAGATGATATATGTTCTGTGGTCACATGTCCACACTGAAAATCTGTCATTTACAATATAATTTAAATAATAATAAAAAAAGTTTTAGAATTTTGAAAAACATGCACATGTTATGACTAGGGATGTCGATTGTCATGAAAATGAATGGTCAATTTATTGTTAATATTATACGGCAAAACGTGGAGCATTTAATTTCAAATCATCTGTGCATGTAGCTTACTCTTTAAATAGAATTCAATATACTTAAGAAATGTGAGTATTGGTATTTTATACTGAATATACTCTCTATATATATATTCAGTTCATTGTATTTGAATACATTTAGATATTTTTAGGATGCATTTGTGATTTGTTTTATTTACTATTAATCTATTACTATTAATAATAGTTTTAATAGAATAAACAACATTGTGGATCATGATATATTTTGACCTTTTTTTTTTTTATTTAAGTCAAATAATAACACAGTATGGGTGGGCGATATGACAAATTCTCTATCACAGTATGAGTAATGTTATATCACGGTAATGGCATATATCATGTATTTTTTCTTATGGAAAACCAACAAAGGAGGGTTTATATATATATTCGGGTTGATTAGTCATTTGATCTCATTTAAAGGTGCATTATGTAAGATTCAGAAACACATGTTATTAATGACACCTGTGGCCGTTAAGTGAACTGCAGCAGCTATCTGTTGCTCATGCTCGTGCACACACTCCATACAGACGCAAAGAGACTGAACGTGAAACTTCATGCCGACAGATGAGGGAGCATAATTAAAATGACACAGTTATGATTTTTTTTACTACAAACTTTGAGACGGTATATTATATTTGACTCTCCAGTGCTGGAACAGGGTTCAAACAAAGTGTGGATATACATCTGACTATACGAGACTGTAGTTTGAAGTGATCACTTTTCTTTGCATGATGCACTAGACTGTACATTATTAATATGTTGACACAATTCAGTATTGATGTGATTCAATCACAACTGTCACTTTGCTATATCGATGCACTATTGTTTTATAATAATAGATTGTATATATTTTCTGTATAACCAAGTTACGTTACAGTAATGAATGGGTCTTTTTGCATAATCTTGAACATTGTCTTGAATTCATTTCACGTGTTATTGTAGTTTACCTTGCTGAATAATCACGGCTTTCAGGAGCACGCATAAACGTCACATCCTTTGGATTTTCCCGGCAAAAGCGACCCGCTCCCGTCGCATGAAAATCAGTCTACAGGCTTTAAGAGGCAAACAAGGAAGTCTGGGAAGGGCTCATTTTTAAGTTGCTTAACAAGCCGTTCACACATTGGCAAAAAAGTGTGAATATTACATGAAAAATTTTACATACTGCAAGTTTAAGGTAGCATGAGATCACATTAAACTCAAATGATGACGTGTGAGAGCAGCACTGCAGTTCACCCTTGACTGAGAGATTGAAAGTGCACTGACTGATGCGCACACTCTGTCATGGGACGCTCATCCCTCGAGCGCACACGCTTAATGCAGCTAGATTATAACATGATGACTTACGACTTATTGAATCATAATATATGTGTCACTGTGTGTTTCTTATCGTGAAGAACATTGGCAATACGCAGCTTTATTATTAAGAGAGAGATTGTCTTTTTGTGAGTTAAAGATGGATTGAAGTGAACAGAAAGGTGAGAGAGTCTTCACATCATTATACACCGCAACAAAATGATTTGATTTAGTCTCAGATTGATTTCTAACATAAATATATAAAACTCCTTTAAAACAACGTTCATTTATTTTAGCAGCTGTTCAGCAGAAGAAAACATTGTTAACTGAGAAAGTTGAATTCTTTAAATCTTGAAAAAGATGCATTCACCTGAGAAGAATCATATCAGATATTTAGACTTGCTTTTAGAGAATAGATCTTGAATATAATTATATTTTGTCTTTACTGCACTCACAGAAGTTTAACCAAGTGTAAAAATACACTTGTATGCCAAATACACAAGCTGAATAATCAGTTAAGAGCTAATGATTAATCGTTACATTAATCCTTGAATAATCATTCTAATAATCATATGATTAATAGATTATCAAAATAATCGTTAGTTGCAACCATAGTAAGTAACAATATACAGTATATGATGATATTGCCTGCAAATTTTTGATAAAGTGATTCAAAAACTTTAAAACCAACTACTGTATATAGCCTAGTAGATATAAATGCGCTGTGGACAAATGTGTCATTTAATCATTCCTGAGCTAATTTACTCTTCTTTCTCAGTGTTTTCAGAAGTACAGATGTCGGTAGGAAAGCTTGATGGCTTCAGCAACAATAACTAATGGGCTTATAGCAGAGGGTCGGTTTCAAACCACTAACAGTGCTGAGTATTATTAACACAAACATTTTCTCTCATAATGTAAAATAAATAGAACCTGAGACAAGATTAGAGGACAGTTCAACACCACCAACTCTAGAAGTATGTGGCAGAGAATTAATATCATCACAGACTACGAATGGAATAAAAACTCTGCCGTGAACACCGCTGCCTTTCTCCCGGATGAGCTTAATATTTGTATGCTTGTTTCGAGAGAAGTAACATTATGCATCATCAGAGCGTGCTTGAACCAACTGGCTGGTGTTTTTATGGATAATTTGAAAACTTTCCCTCTCCTTGTGTGTGGTCCCCACATGGTTTAATACGTCCACTATTGTGCCTGTACCAAAGCAATCCAAAATCACTTGCTTAAATATCTGCCGTCCTGTTGCTCTGACCCCCATCATCAGCAAATGCTTGAGAGCCTAATCAGAGATCACATCTGCTCTGTGGTACCCACCTCACTGGACTCACTGCAGTTTGCCTACCGCAACAACCACTCCACTGATGATGCCATTGCATCTACAATACACACTGCTCTCTCCCATCTGGAAAAAAGGAACACATACGTGAGAATGCTGTTTGTAGACTACAGCTCAGCATTCAACACCATAGTGCCCTCCAAGCTTGATGAGAAACTCTGGGCTTAAACAGCTCGCTGTGCAGCTGGATCCTGGACTTCCTGTCAGGCAGATGTCAGGTGGTCAGAATGGGCAGCAACATCTCCTCATCACTGACCCTCAACACTGGAGCCCCACAGGGCTGTGTTCTCAGCCCACTTCTGTATTCCCTGTACACACATGACTGTGTGGCAACACATAGCTCCAATGCCATCATTAAGTTTGCTGACGATACGACTGTGGTAGGTCTGATGCAAAGCCCTGCAAAGGATGGTGCAAACTGCCAGACACATCATCGGAGGTGAGCTTCCCTCCCTCCAGGACATATATACCAGGCGGTGTGTGAAAAAAGCTCGGAGGATCATCAGAGACTCCAGCCACCCCAGTCATGGGCTGCTCTCACTGCTACCATCAGGCAGGCGGTATCGCAGCATCAGGACCCGCACCAGCCGACTACATGACAGCTTCTTCCCCAAGCTACTAACATTTTATACTTCACTTAATAACACAGTGGTGACTGACTATCATCCGTCAGCTGAATGTCAACAAAACACTTCATATTTATTTCCACTGATTACATGGGGGGGTACAGTGTATTTTTATTGTATACAGTCTTCTTATCTTGTGTAATAAATGTGTAAACTGTGTAAATCAGATGTTTTTATAATTGTCATAATGGTATGTTGCTTGGAACTGCACACAAGACTTTCACCCACTTTTGAACTTGTGTATATGGTTGAGTGACAATAAAGGGATATGATTGATTTGATTTCAAGTGCTCTCATTCAAGAACATGAGAAAATGGCACCTTTTAATGCAAAATTCCAAACTCCTGTTTTACACTTGTTTTGGAATCGTCCCATGTTTTTAGAGTTTATCTTCCATGTATGTTCATCTCTCAGTATCAGTCAGTTTCTGTCGGTTGGAGTGTGCCGTGGAATATTGAAGACTCTTTCCCTCAACTCTCGAAGTCAGGAGTTCCAGATGTCAAAAGTTAGGCTTTATTGAGCAACATAACAAAACTTGAGATGCCAGCATATGAAATCACACTTCAGGATCATGCATATTTTATACAGTTTCTGTTCCATCTTTTCTCTTTGAGTGATGGTCTCTTCATCCAATAAAATCATCTTATGCCCTTTAGTTTCATCTTCGCTGTCTCCCTTCCAGCTGGTCACCTTTGGCCCCAACTTGCTGTTTCATCTCAATTACTTTTTTGGTGACGGTGGCATTATCATCACCAGCTCTGTTCATTCAATTTTCCTTTCAAAATCCACATGCACACCTCACTTTGGGTCATACAAAGAAGAAAGAGGCTGTAATTCTTTCTAGAGAAGCAAATCTGCTACAAGTGGTGTTCCTAATCCTTAAAACTCCCTACTCATTCACTTCTTTCCCAAAGTCTCTCATTGTCTGTATCACATCAAAATGTTCCCTTGACAGGCTTTACACAGAGAGAGACTGCAAGCTAAGCTGTTTTCCATAAATTCGAACTGCATCAGAGTAAATCAAAGTTTTAAATCAATAAAAGAATGATTAAATATCTAACATATTGAATTCTTCATAGTACATTGATTACATGTTGTCATTTTTAGATCACTGCATATTGCATACATATTCAATTATAAAAAATGGATTAACTGAATGATTAAATAAAGATATTCCATAAGTGTCGTGCACACAGTTATTTACATACCGTGATATTGATGGTATAAAAAAAGAAATCTCCACCGGTTGACCGTATACCATCACCACTACATATATCGCCATACTGCCCAGCCCTAGCACACAGTGTGAAATAGAGTTCATGACATGCATCGAATGAATCAAATAAACAATTGCGATTACAGCTGCCACCAATTACAACTCATTTTACAATTCATTGTGAAGTGTCAATTATAGCAGTCCATTTAGGTCTACACCTCAATTTTTGATTACATTTTCTATTTCACATGTATTTTTTCAGTGGTTGTGTATTGCAACCAATTACAAGTCCGTTTCTTGCTTCTGTGTATCATTTATTCACATTTTAATAATAGTTTTGTTTTTCCATGCTGCTAAGAAAAAATATGAATTTGATCATTTAGTCTTCACTTACTGATAAAATAGCTATAAAGTAATCGGAGGTTGGTAGTAATGTGCTACATTTACTTGAGTAACTTTTTGGTGAAAAACTACTTTTAGAGTAGGTGTAACGAGGGATAAAAAGGAAAGGGGAAGGCGAGATCCGGCTTAACAATATAAATAATAGTTAATGATTAACTTAAACAAAAGACAAATACACACACAGGTGTCGGGCAGCTGCCCCTAACACTTTCTCGCGCACTGCTGTCTCCAGTCGCGTTTATCCCTCTTGGGCTTGATCAACCTGGTTAGGGTCTGGGGTGTGTAGAATCACAGCCTGGCCCTGCCACAGTAGGTTTAAAAGTTGGTACTTTTTACTCTCACTCAATTTTTTATTTTTTTTTAAAGTTTACTTCAAAGTTTACTTCTTTACAATGTGTGACATTACTGGGTTTAATTTGAGTTAATGTGCAATTTATTGATAGATTATTGAAAGAGACTTTTACGAGAGCGGAAGTTCACAGCTGCGCGTGCTGTCACAGTCTCACTCAAGTCAGCATCAAACTCTTCAAAGTGAAACACTTTCTTTGCTCCAGACAGTGAAAAAAGAATAGTTTCATCATGCAATGCTTTCATTTTACATCAAGACACTGTGAGGGGCACGCACGTGAGAGATGTGCGGGTGTGAGGCAATCATATGGCGAAGAGAGTGGATGTGTCCGCAATCATTCACTCATTCACTGTGTCCTATATAGTGAATGGCAGTTAGTGCACTATATCTCAGCAGTAAGTGAATGAAATGAGTGAATTCGGACGAGAGTGTCGGAGCTGTGGTGCTGGTGCAGAAACGTCACATATGATATTTAAAAATACTTGGGCCTTATTTGTTATTCTTATTAAATAATATATTAATACAATAAATATTCATCCTGTTTGTCATTTTTAATATATACTGTGTGTTAATATTAAGAGTAAACACATTTGATCAAATAAAGAGTAAATTTTTAAATGTATCTGTATGTTTTGTCTCTCTATATATTATTATGTTATTTTAATCCAGTGATGATTTGTCAAAAATTAGTTTACTACATTTAGCATGAAATAAAACATTGCAGGACTTGAAGGAAACAGTAAACTCCCAGCTCGTACGTCTTTCCCATGGTGGATTGTGGGCAATAATCCATCATGGCATGTACATCAAATGTACAATTGAAATTAGAGTGCATTGTGGGTAGGAATGAGTGAACAAAAGTAGGGAACGAGTGGCTCACTTAGAATTCAGACACGAGTGTTCGACGATCAGGGTTGGTGCCCTACGTAGGCTGCATACTCTGCATTTAGAGAGCGGTGGTAATGCTGTACAGAACTAATGATCTAAATACTTACGACACTGAAAACTGTAACTACACTGAAATAAGAATCCACACAGTTCTTTAAAAGCTATGAAATGGCAAAAGTTGGCATTAATAAAGCATGATCTTGCTTTGGGCTATATTTCAGCATTATATATAATGTCCTTGTATGACATTTTCACTGTAATTATTTCTAGAAACTTTTCCAAACCTCTCTTCTTATTGACAAAGTCATCCAGATCTAACAAGAGCCCTTTAAGGGATAGCTCACCCAAAAATTAAAAATGTCATTATTTTCACACCCTCATGCCACACCAGATGTGTATGACTTTCATCTGCTAAACTCAAATTAAGATTTATTAGAAGAAAATCATACGGGTTTGGAACAACATGATGGTGAATGATGACAGAATTTCCATTAATAATAATAATAATAATAATAATAATAATAATAATTCTGTAGTACATGTTCAATGTGTATTATGTTATGGAATATAGGGGAGTAAACGTCTATTTAGTCATTTGTGAATGTAACGAGTTTCTCACTACTTGTACTCTTTTAATTGGATACTTTCTTACTCAAGTAATTATTTATGTTAATACTTTTACTTCTGCTTGTGTAATAATTTTTTTTAAGTAATTGAACTTTTACTTGGCTACTCTACCCACCTGTGAAAGTAATTCAGAAACCGCTCTCGACTTGTTTAAGATGTGTAGCCTGTATAAGAAATATGGAATGCAGTTGATCCACTCAAAATAAGTATTTAGATGTAAATTTTGTCAGTTAAAATGAATCGCAATTACAATAATCAAGGGGAATAATTGACAGAAAATTGAGAAATGCTTTGTCATTTCGGGTTGAGCCTGCTTTATCTTTACAAGTAAGGAAGTGAAGGGTGCGTTTGCATTGTGGACAGGTCGTGTGTAGTGTAGTGCGAACATCTTTTCTCCAGGTGTTCACATGATTACTGAACAAATTTATGCTGAAATTGATTACAATTGATGAGCTTAATCGATTAAATGATTAATGATCATTCATTGATCATTGATTAGTAACATCCCTAGTCATGATGTAAAATGATTAAGAAATATTTGAGATCCAGGGTCACTAATCATTGTCATTGATCACGTAAACTCTTTGTACAGATGGCCAGATTGAAGCACACAAGATGCTCTTTGGAACGTTCTGAAATCATGCTGGAAAACTTGATCATCAGGTTTTGTTCATGTCAGCTCCAGTGCGTGCTGTTATTAAAGCTAAAATACCAAATGTTCTCATTCAGCTGTAGTTTGTAACTTTTGGGGTTTTAAAATACTTTCTCCTATCCCAGATTAATATGCAGAGACAAGTATAGGTAAGCCATTCAGAGGTCAATTTGCTCTGACCCATCCAGCCCGACACAACAAAATTGACTCAACCATTGCCGTGAGTTGGGGGCAGGACTGTTTGTTTAATCAACAGCAGATAGGGGGGCATAGCAACAAAAAGCTTTTTCAGAAAACAATATTTCCACAAATTTCCGTTTGATGGCACTTGAGTTTTCGGTTCAACCTCAAATTGTTATGCTGATATTAATAAGTAAAAATATTGCCTTAGTTGGTAGGCAGATGATTGGCTGTATGATAATGGTTAAATTGATTATTTTGCGCAATGTAATCACAATTAATCTGGATTATTCTGTCATTTTAGATTATAGGGCTGCACCATTTGGACAAAAGAAAAAGTACATTTGCCACTGCTAAGAGATCAATTCTAAAAGAAAAGAAAAATACATTAAACAGCAGCTTTCATGTTGAACAAGGTGTTAAAACTACAAACTAGTAAATAATTGCTTTTGACCTAAATGAAGTCATGTTTTGCCCATGATTTACTGCAATGCACAAGATGGGCTATTCTGTAGAGTGTTTGCTCTGAAGTCCTCTTTAAAATGTAAATTTTTATAAATATTATTATTCGTGCTGATCTAATATGATGGTTTGGGGGAAAAATGTCTCCTGAGCATCTCTGAGTTGACCCTCACTGCTGTGCTACCATTCGCCTATCCGCAACCGTTGTTTGGATAATGAGGATCCTTCATGAGGATACGGAGCATTCACACATTCAGCTGAGTGCATCGCTGGTGTGCCTTTTTAATCCATGGTCCATGTGAAGTCCACAGAGATCACTGTTGTCTGGTGCAATCAAAACAGCCTGGAGCTGAACACACTCAACATAGTGGAGTTGATAGTGGACTTTTGGAGGAACACCCCAAAATTGTACCCCTAACCATTCTAAAGAGCACTGTGGCAGCAGTGGAGTCATTCAGGTTCCTGGGCACTATCATCTCACAGGACCTGAAGTGGGAGACCTACATTGACTCCATTGTAAAAAAAATTAAAAAAAAGACCCATCAGAGGTTGTCCAGTTCTGCCCCCTGCCCTCCCTTCAAGAACTGTACACTTCCAGAGTGAGGAAAAGGGCTGGAAAAATCACTCTGGATCCCACTCACCCTGCCAGGCACAGGAACATTTTTTTCCATCAGGCGATCCATCTCATGAACAGTTAAAACTGCCCCATTGAGCAATACACAGCTGAATCTATTTATATTTATCTAACATGCCTTACCTCTTCTGCCATACATTCTCTTGCACTATCTGTATATATAACAGATTTGTATTTGTACATACATATTTACATATATTTTGTCTTATTGTGTATTTCTATATATACTTACACTGGCAGCCAAAAGTTTGGAATAATGTACAGATTTTGCTGTTTCGGAAGGAAATTGGTACTTTAATTCACCAAAGTGGCGTTAAACTGATCAAAGTATATTCAGGACATTACTGATGTAAAACATCATCACTATTTGAAAGTCATTTTTGATCAAAACTAGACAGCAGCGTCACTCCAACACCTTATCCTTGAGTAATCATGTTAAATTGGTACTAGAAAATAATTTGTCATTATATCAAACACAGATTTTTATTTGATTTATTTGAATTAAATGAAGCTGAACATTGTCTTTTGTGCAGAATTCATACAAAGGTGTAACTACAGTCTTCAAAGACAAAGAACAACTGACTCTAACAAGAACAGAAAGAGATGTGGAAGATGTACAACTAAACAAGAGGATAAGAACATCAGAGTCTCTAGTTTGAGAAATAGACGCCTCACATGTCCTCCGCTGACAGCTTCATTGAATTCTACCCGCTCAACACCAGTTTCATGTACAACAGTAAAGAGAAGACTCACTGAAGAATCACTGTTGTATTATTTGTGCACTGGAAGCTTCTGTCACCAAGACGAATTCCAAATGATGTGCAAGTATACCTGGCAATAAGGCTCATTCTGATTCGGAATGTTTGCAAACAGTATACTGTTGCTCGACTGTTTAGAATTATTTTTACCTCTAAACGAATAACAAAGAACTTCTCTGGAAATATATCGGGGCCTTAATCACAAAAGCACTGGCATGCTCCAGATCTACCTGCTTTTCACTCTTTTGAGAGACTTCCTGTCATTTTGTTTGGTAAACTTCAATGCCCTCCTGTCTGGCAGGAACTTTCACTTTATATGCATTAGTTTATAGTCCAGGGGTTTCCAAACTTTTTGTAATGAGGGCCAGATGCTGAAAAAAATCACGAGTTGTGAGACACATGGCTGTATTAATTTTTGATCCAAGATGGCGGCACGGTAGCATGCAGCGGCCACTCCGGATCCAAAACGGTTCTATTTTTGTCACTTAGCTCGACTTTTACTGCACACGGACATCGGAGCAACCGGTGTTCGTGTCTACCATCGCCAGACACTGCTAAAATATAAGATTCATGCAACAACCAAGCTGCATGATGATCTGCAGGAGTCGCTACGTGAATTCTGCTTCCTGCGGAGACCAGGCCTCCAGTCCTCTGCGTCGCCTGATGCAGGTGGCCGGGGTAGGGGATGTCGTAAGTGTTGTGCGAGGAAATGAAAGCGTGGCAAGAGGGCGAGGGTCCATGCTAGGCTAAAAACAAACCCTAGCCGGCTGGCTCTCCCGTCTGTCCTGCTCTCAAATGTTTGCTCCCTGGACAATAAACTGGACTACATCCGACTCCAGCAGACTACGCAGCGTGAGCTTAGGGACTGCAGCGTCTTTGTTTTCATGGAGACATGGCTCAGCGACAGAGTTCCGGACACCGCCATTCAGCTAGATGGACTCGCCTTGTTTCGTGCCGACAGAAATGCAGCTATGTGCGGTAAGACTTGCGATGGTGGCTTGTGTGTTTACATCAACACGGAATGGTGCAATAAATCTATGCTAGTCTCTAGTTATTGCTCATCGCTGGTGAAGCTTGTGACTGTTAATGCAGACCTTTTTATTTACCAGGAGAATTCACCACTGTTATTATAACCATGTATGGGGCTATGAGCGAACTGCAGAATGCTCACCCTGACAGACTGTTTATTGTCGCCGGAGATTTCAACCATGCAAATCTCAAGACAGTGCTCCCTAAATTCCATCAACACGTGTGATCTTGTTTACACAAACATCCCAGGCGCGTACCGGGCGGAGCCCAGCCCCCACCTCGGCTACTCAGACCACATCTCTGTTATGCTAATTCCGGCAAAACTGCTCCAGAAGCAGATGAAAACCTGGCCAGCAGGAGCCATCTCTGCTCTTCAGGACTGTTTTGAGTGTGCTGACTGGCACATGTTCATGGTGGCTGCAACATATGGCGACTCTACCAACTTGGAGGAATACACAGCATCAGTGATCAGCTACATCAGCAAGTGCATTGATGATGTCACTTTCTCCAAGACTATCACCACACGCTCCAACCAGAAGCCGTGGTTGACTGCGGAGGGGCATGCGCTGCCGAGGACCCGAGACTCCGCCTTCAGAGCAGGCGACTTGGCTGAGCTAAGAACAGTGAAGTCCAAACTGTCCCAGGCCATCAGAAAGGCAAAGCGCACACACGCCCAGAGATCCACAGTCACTTCCAAAACAGCGGCGACATGTGGCGCATGTGGCAGGGCATCCAGCCCATCACCAACTACAGGAGAACATCAGTTGCCTGTGACAAAGACACCACCCTTCCAGATGTGCTGAACAACTTCTATACTAGGTTTGAAGTACAGAACGATGTGGTGGCGAGGAAGACCACCCCTCCTCCCAACGACCAGGTGCTCTGTCTTACCACGGCTGATGTGAGGAAAACTCTATGTAGAATCAACCCATGGAAGGCTGCTGGAACAGACAACATTCCTGGCAGAGTACTCAGAGGATGTGCAGACCAGCTGGCAGATGTTCTTACCAACATCTTCAACTGTGTGCTCAGTCCACTGCTGTTCACTCTGCTGACTCACGACTGTGCAGCAATGCACAGCTCGAACCACATCATCAAGTTCACCGATGACACGAATGTGGTGGGTCTCATCAGCAATACTGATGAGTCAGCATACAGAGAGGAGTGGTGTAGAGCCAACAAGCTGTCTCTGAATGTGGACAAAACAAAAGAGATAGTTGTTGACTTAAGGAGAGCCCAGAGTGACCGATCTCCGATGAACATCGACGGCTCCTCTGTGGAGATCGTCAAGAGTACCAAATTCCTTTTTGTTCACCTGGCGGAGAACCTCACCTGGTCCTTCAACTCTAGCTCTATTATCAAGAAAGCCCAGCAGCGTCTCTACTTTCTTCGAAGGCTGAGGAAAGCACATCTCCCACCCCCCATCCTCACTACATTCTATAGAGGGACTATTGAGAGCATCCTGAGCAGCTGCATCACTGCCTGGTTTGGGACTTGGCACCGTTTCGGACCGCAAAGCCCTGCAGAGGATAGTGAGGACAGCTGAGAAGATCATCGGGGTCTCTCTTCCCTCCATCAAAGACATATACACAAAACCCTGTATCCGCAAAGCAACCAGCATTGTGGATGACCCCACACACCCCTCACACAAACTCTTCACCCTCCTGCCATCTGGCAAGAGGTACCAAAGCATTTGGGCCCTCACGGCCAGACTGTGTAATAGCTTCTTCCCCCAAGCCATCAGACTCCTCAATACTCAGAGACTGGACTGACACACACACACACACACACGCACGCACGCACTTGTCCTGAGATGCACTTTGTCACTTTATACCTGGCTGTTACCTCAATAACTGCTATGTCCATAGAACACTATCTCATAGTAAGTTATGTTTACATTTGGCATTTTTAGAAACTGTCATCTTTTTGCACTACTGCGCACTGGTCGGCGCTGCACTGTCTCTCACTGTGTCTATTGTCCTGTTCATTTTTTGTAATTTATTGTACTTTCCCGTACTTTTTGCACACGTTTGCATGTGCACTTTATATAGGTATATATAGTTCTCTTACGAGAGGTTCTCTCGTATTGCGTAAGCTAGCTTACGCTATGGGAAAGATTCATCTTTTCTGAGATATTGAAGCCAAAAAATTATCCTTAATTTTGTATCCATTGTCAACGCAGTGCGGCAGCTGCAGACCTTGAGCAGGCTAGCTAGCGAGCTCATTGGTTGCTCTGCGGCAACTGCTGCAGCCTATAGACGAGCTTGGGCGAACTCGCATCCAATGAGAGGCGTCTGCGCGCTCACTGCATCAAGGATGGTCGAGGATGCGGTAGCAGCACACCTATTGCCCGCCCTCCGCGAGATGGCGGTCTAAACCAGTGCTCCCGTCTAAGGCCTGCAGAACAACTTCCGCCTGTGTTGGCCGCGCCTATTCCGCCGTCGGCCAAGCTGCATCTGCTCTGCACTCTATGGCCATCCTACAGATCCTCCAAGTGGACCTTCTTCGGGAGTGGGATGAGGAAAGCAGGCATCCAGAGGCGGTTGCAGACATACGGAGTACTACGGACCTCGCCCTCCGCGCTACCAAAGCTGCAGCCCAAGCTATAGGGAAGTGCATGGCCGCGCTGACTGTGACCGAGAGACAGCTGTGGCTAACGCTAGCCGACATGGGAGAAACAGAGCACTCTACGTTCCTCAACGCACCGCTCTCTCCATCCGGTCTCTTCGGCTCCGCGGTGAGTGGTATCATTGACCGGTTTTCAGAGGTCCAAAAAGCCACACAAGCCATGAATCTCTTTCTGCCTCGTCGCGCTAGCTCCTCTGCAGGCCGCCCACGTGAGCCTCCTGCACGAGCCTCTTCACAGCGCCCAGCTCAACAAAGCCAGCCTTCTCGGCGTTGACAGGGCGATCCCTCGATCGCGCTCAGACCGCCGCCCCCCCGCCCCCCCGCGGGCCTCGGACTAGAATTGCGCTGAAACCTGAACAACCGAAGTCCTCCTAGCTTTGTTGACAAAACGACGGATCAGTCCCGCTGCGGCCGGACCACCGTCAAAGCTTCGCCCCCTGTCAGTCCCCTTCCTTCAGGCTACTACAGTGGTAGATTCAGCAGCCAACAAGCCGGTGTTAACGCCCGCTTGCCTGCGCTCAAATGCCGTTTTCACGGCGACCCAAATAAATCTGGTAAAGAGCAAGCATGCCATATGTGTAGAAAATGTGAACCCAGTGTTCACCTCTACACACAAGCATTACACATCCCGTGTCCATACCAGAGAGCAAACATGTCTTATGTGTAGAAAATGTGCCCACAATCCAGTGTTCACCCCTACACACAAGCATTACACATCCCGTGGCCCTATCACGGCACACTCACATAAAGCTGTTACTGAACCGCCGAGTGTTAGGGTTAATAAACGCATCTACCTAATCCGCGCGGCTACCATTCTCTGGCCGCTCTGTCACACCGACCAGCCTTATGTGTAGAAAATGTGCCCACAATCCAGTGTTCACCTCTACACACAAGCATTACACGCCCGTGTCCCCATCAGAGCACACTCAAAAGCGGTTACTGAACCACTCGAAGTGTTAGAGTCAATAAATTCGCCACCTAATACGCGCGCTACCATTCTCTGCCCGCTCTGTCACACGGCCAGCAACCACTTCTCTGTATGTAAGTCCCGCGTCCGTGACTATGCTTGCGTGATAACTTAACAGACGTGACTCTTTCCCCATTCACCTCAATCGGAAGTCACTCACAGAATAGCCTGTCCATGCTGTCTGCGAGCAGTCCAGCATAAGCACAGTAAGCGCCACACATTCTGTTCAGCTGCTGTGGCGCAATCAGAGCGATTTGGCCACTCACCCTCTAACATTATGCTTCAAAGCGTGGGAAGATATCCCAGGGATATCCGAATGGGTGTTAAGCACAATAAAACAGGGCTATTTGCTACAGTTCGATCGCCGTCCTCCTCGCTTCAGAGTGCGGCTCGAAACTACTGTGAACACGGAAACAGCATGCATGCTTCGTTCAGAAATAGCCTTCTGTGCAAAAGGGCCATAGAGAGAGTGCCGCCTCCCCTGAGCAAGTCGGGGTTTTACAGCCGTTATTTTCTTGTCCCCAAGAAAGACGGCGGCCTCAGACCAATATTAGATCTCAGGGTTTTGAACAAAGCGCTTGCAAAAAGACCGTTCAAAATGCTTACAACCAGCAAACGCCTCGCGCATGTGCGCCAGGGGACTGGTTTATTTCTCTCGATCTGAAAGATGCATACTTTCAGATTCAGATAAATCCCCGCCACAGGCCATTCTTGAGATTCGCTCGACGGCCAGGTTTATCAATACACCGCCCTTCCGCTCGCCTGTCCTTAGCACCTCGCACTTTCAACGGCGCATGGACGCTGGCACTCGCACTCCCCGCGGAGTCAGGGTTTGCGAATTCTGAACTATTTGGACGATTGGCTGATTTTGGCACAATCACATACGGAGCTTCTGTCTCACAGGACAGTTCTCCTCAGTCATCTGAACAGTTTGGGCCTTGCAGTCAATTGGACCAAGAGCTCACTACAGCCCAGTCAGACAATTTCCTTCCTTGGAATAGAACTAGACTCAGTGGCAGTGACGGCTCCCTTATCTACACAGCTGCGGCGCGGTGCAGCGATTAGCCAGCATATTTCAGATGAACAGCCTCACACCTCTGAAGAAGTTTCAGAGAGTGCTAGGCTACATGGCCTCAGCCGCAGCAGTACTTCAACTGGGTTTACTGCGCATGCGCCCGCTTCATCATTGGCTAAGCACCCGCCTCGCCGGGCTTGGGCCACAGGCTGCCAGCCAATCAGAGTGACTCAGACCTGTATTTCAGCTCTGCAGCCCTGGACAGTGGCCGAGTGGTATCAGCGGGAGTGATGATGGGAGCTGTATCTCGCCGAAAGTCATCTCGACAGACGCGCCCAACACGGGTTGGGGCGCGTCCGCGAGGGCTCTCCGGTTTTTGGCCTATGGTCAGTTCAGGAAAAGCTCCTTCACATAAATTGTCTGGAAATGATAGCGGTCGAGCACGCCGCGGCGCTTCCTCCCGATCATTCAGGGTCACCACGCCCTGGTCCGCTTGGACAACAGGTCTGTGGTATCCTATCTAAACTGTCAGGGCAGTGTCAGATCCAGGAACCTCTTCCATCTGACGAAACGCATACTGAGTTGGTCCCAGCGCCACCTGCGCCGCTGAGGGCGACGCGACTTGCCAGGCCACCTGAACGACGGCCCAGACAGACTGTCCAGAGACAATATTCCCCAGGGAATGGTCCCTGCACGCCAAACATTCCAGACGCTATGGTGCATATTCGCAGAGCAGAGATAGACCTCTTTAGCGCCAGAAGAGAACTCTCACTGCCCAATATTTTTCTCGAAAGCGAGGACGCCGCTGGCCCAGGACTGGCCCAACCGCCGCTTTGCACCTTCCCTCCCGCCTCGCTATTGCCACAGGTAATGCAGAGGATCAGGGAAACACGCCACTCGGTGCTCCTCATAGCCCCGCTGGGAGAATCAAACATGGTTCCCGGAGCTTACGCAGCTGTCACTGACAGCCGCGGCCCATCCCAGTGAGAGCAGATCTCCTCTCGCAAGCTCATGGAACGATCTGGCATCCCCACCCAGAGCGCTGGGCGCTACACACGCGGTGATCAACGACTACCCGCCGCTTGCCAGAAGGAGTAATAAACACCATCATACACGCTAGAGCCCCTCCACCAGAAGACTCTATGCGCCAAAATGGTCTGTGTTTTCAAAATGGTGCACCGACAGAGACCTGGACCCACGGACATGTGGGTGTCGCCGCTGCTCGTGTTTTTACAAGAGCTGCTGGATAAGGGCAGATCCCCATCCACGCCAAAGTGTATGTGGCGGCCGTCGCGGCGCTCGCTGAACTCCTGCACGGCCAGTCACAGGGTAAAACGAGCTGGTCATCCGCTTCCTCAGGGGAGCTAGAAGGATGAACCCTCCGCGCTCCATCGGTTCCTATCTGGGACCTTTCTATAGTTCTCGAGCTATGAAAGCCCCCTTTCGAACCGCTTCAATCCGTGGATGTGAAACACCTCTCAAACCGCTTTTCTAACTGCCCTATCATCAGTTAAACGGGTGGGAGACCTTCACGCGCTATCTGTCAGCGCCATGCGTCTTGAGTTTGGACCAAGTGACTCCAAGGTCATTTTAAAGCCTAGACACGGCTACGCCCCCAAGGTGGTCGGTACTTCTTTCAGAGCACAGATCATTTCCTTGTCGGCGCTACCAGCATCTGATAGCGAACGCGACGCCAATCTCCTTTGCCCAGTCAGAGCACTGAGATTGTATACTGCGCGCCCGCGATCTTTCAGAAGCTCGAGCAGCTTTTGTTTCGCTCGAAGGCGCACCAAAGGTCTCGCCACCGAAACAGAAACTGTCCAGATGGATAGTGGACGCTATTGCTGCCGCAGTACGCCAAAAGACCTACCATGCCCGCTAGGCATTAAGGCTCACTCCACTAGAGGCATGGCCTCCTCGTGGGCATGGTCCAGCGGGATTTCCATTCACGACATATGTGTGGCAGCTGGCTGGGCTTCCTCCACCTTTGTCAGAATTTACAATCTGGAAGTACCCGCTCTGCAGGCTAAACTGCTAGCGGCTTATCACGCTACAGCTCCCCTGGTGAGCTGCATTAATGGGACACAGTCCACACAGACCGGCACCGCTGCTCTGTCTATGTGCTTATGTACTACACACACACTGGCCCGCACTCTTGCCGCCAAATATTAATTCCCCACTCACAAGGGCTCCCCGGTCCCCCTTAATTCCCTGGGGCTCATGCAGTGGATGCTTGGCACGCACGGCGCTGACAAAGGGTTCCCGTGAAGCGTAGTTAGCTTACGTAATACGAGAGAACCTCTCGTAAGAGAACGAATCGGTTACTAACGTAACCTCGGTTCTCTCTAGATGAGGGAACGAGTATTGTGTAACCGCCGTGCTCGCGCCACTAGCGCATTTTTCGCTTCATTCAATGAAAACCAGGGTTCCAGCCTACGAACTACGCTTATATGCACTCTAGTCACGCCCTTTTGGCGGGCTTTGATGCAGTGAGCGCCGGACGCTTCTCATTGGATGCGAGTTCGCCCAAGCTCGTCTATAGGCTGCAGCAGTTGCCGCAGAGCAACCAATGAGCTCGCTAGCTAGCCCGCCAAGGTCTGCAGCCGCCGCGACTGCGCTGACAATGGATACAAAATTAAGGATAATTTTTTGGCTTCAATATCTCAGAAAAGATGAATCTTTCCCGTAGCGTAAGCTAGCTTACGCAATACTCGTTCCCTCATCTAGAGAGAACCGAGGTTACGTTAGTAACCGATTCGGTATTTTATATAGGTATGTTATTTAGTCTGTGTAGTCTCATGTGGTTCTGTGTTTGTCCTATGTTGTTTTGTGTAGCACCATGGTCCTGGAGGAACATTGTCTCGTTTCACTGTGTACTGTAAATACTGTATATGGTTGAATGACAATAAAAAACACTTGACTTGACTAATTCATAAAAGGGCGAGATGCTATTGGCACCTTTATATTGTAAACTTATAAAGGTCATAAGAAGCTCTCTTGTAATTTGTTGTATGTTCCTGGACACAAACACTCCGCTGATGCAATATGTTTCCTTCAGTGCCTTGTGTACAGTTTTACATGAAAATCTTTGTTGACGGTAGGTAACCTGTGTGTGAAATCCAGTGAAATGTTGAGATTGATATGTCCACATGAAGTGAGCCACAGGTAAGTGACAGACTCAAAGCAGAGCTGTTGAGAGTAAGCTCTGTGTGTTTCAGGGTTCTGGTTGGTGTGGACGCTCATCATCATGCTGAGCTGCTGCTGCGCGTACAGACACCGGCGTGTAAAGATGCGTCTGCAGCAGGAGCAGAGACAGCGTGAGATCAGTCTCATGGCGTATCAGGGTGCCTCCAGCTCCTTCATCACTCCTCCACCTCTGAACCTGCGTGAGTACTGCTGTCTTTCACCCTCTCCTATATAGAGTTTCCAGATGCTTGACACACCTGTGACCTCCATATGTGTGATTCAGAACATCTAAAGTCACAATATTAGTTCCTAATGGACTATTTTATCTGACGTCTGTTTGGTGCTGCTGGTGGTTGAACACTGTTGTGGTTGAAAATCATCCCATTCCAGTGTTGGGTCTATTAGAATGGTCAACTAGTCATCCAACAACGGAATAGTTGATTAGTGTGATTTTTTGCTTGACTATTTTTGTGGCACATGCAACTTCTCAGAGAGGGTTCTAGCATGCTGACACAGGGTTTTTCCTGAGTCTAAAAATTGCCTTTGATGGTGGCTGAAGTATAGAACTTAATTGCTGCTAATTCATGAAACAATTACATTTTATGTTTATATTGCATATGTGAGTTATTTTAGATCATATAAGACCTTTTAAATTCAAATGATAATTTTTTCTAACTTTAAGGTGTTATGGTAAATCGAATTAAACTTTATTTAATTATTTGCCTACCTTATTTCTATAGGGCTGTCTATAATGTTCTGATGTTAAAACCTTGTATGTCAATGCATAGCACAATGTTGTCTTCTCTTTTCTTTATCATTGCTGGTTATAATGTCAAGGCTGTCTAGCCGTTTGAGATTACTTGCTGCATAGTGCTTTAACCTCTTCCCAATCCTGTAAAATTAGCCTAAAACGCCTAATCAAGGCATACCCGAAGTAAATTTAAAGCTGTTCTTGAACCGTTTGGAGTACATGCATGGTTTTGGTCACATTTGAAAGGGGGCACTCTGAAGTTTTTTCTCCAGCTGTCAGAATTACTGTAAGTGCTACTGATTTTGAGTAATAGAAGTTTGAACACAATGAAATAGAATTTTTTTTTTCCGCCTGAAATTTTTTTTGCATACAGATGCCTGCAGATGACTATAACTTGTAGCTATTAGCTTGAGAACACAATGGGATCACAGCATGAATCCTTACCTAGTCCAGGTTCAAATGTTATAACAATACCATAAAAAATGAATATTTTACACATGTTTTTCTAAGGGTACACCCAGGCGTTTTACAAAAGTGCCTTTTGGATACTCCAAAAGGTCACTTTGGAAACCTAGGACAAAAAGGCTGCAACTTTTGAACGCTTCAACGTACAGTCATAATTTTGGGCTCTAATGAAAGATGACACTTAGAGCTATCATATTCCATATCCAGATCCACTATTAGTTTTGCTGACACAGAGTAACTGATGCATAAACACATTAGAGTGCCTTTTCCCTTCTTGAAACTAAATGTTGTGCATATAAAAGAGTCAAAACTAGTGCTATGGTGGACAATTTGTTTATATAAAAAATACACAACAAACTATTTACATTAATTTTTACATAAAGTATTTACAAACCATTATAAAATTGTACATGTTTCTAGCAACATGCCAGTCATTGTAGCAGTCACATTTGTGTACAAAGCACATAGGCACAACACAGGAGAGTACTTCACTGGTGTCTTTGCATGACACTGCCTGCACTTCAGACGACCAGCGGTGCAAGATTTGGTGATGTGCAACGGCCTGTGATGTGCTCTTCGTGGAGCAGGAGATACGGGTCTGGCTGTGGAGTGAGACCCCAACTCTGCCATGCTCCTCAGCAAGGGTCTCTCTGAAAGCCCTCCTCTCTTGATGAGGTGCTGTCCTGCTGCTCCACTTTATGTGGCCGCTTGCTGAGTGGGGAGAATAAATAAATGTAATTTACAAAGCTAGACACAACTTTTCCATCTTTTCTGTATTCTATATATATATATATATATATATATATATATATATATATATATATATATATATATTAGTTTTTCTTTTCGAGTGTGTAAAAATGTATTATTGTATGTATATTTACTGTAAATACTGTATACTTTGCCAATGTACTATGGAACAAAGAGATGGGCCTACACCTCCCCCATCAATTCAGCATTGTAACAAATAGATGGCCCTACACCTCCCCCACCTCCCCGCATTGTAACAAATAGACTCTCAAACATATATTCTTATTTTCAACTTATATTTATTGATTTATTTACTATATATATATATATATATATATATATATATATATATATATATATATATATATTTACAGTAAATATACAAAACATCTATATAGCATGTCAATAGATCTGAAACAAACAATGAACTAAAAACACGCACAAACGGTTCAAACACTCACTGAGGAAACACACGACAAAGGGTAATTACAAAATGTGTATTCATTATTCAAACTAAAGCTTATTTATGCGGAATATACAGTAATATATGTTATAAACACAAGAAAACACTTACTTGTCCAGAGCCATGTCTCATCTCTCCATCTGCCTCTGAATCATCTGTATTGTTTTCAGAAATTTCATCTCCAAACTCAGAATTTTGACAATGAATGCCTTCTTATATCGCGATCCTGGGGTGAAAATCCTGTTTTTCGCGTCCGTTTCACCATATTTAAATCGCCAAATGTGTAAACAGTTCCAAAGCAGCTCTGCATGCATTTACGCGCGGAGGCGCACAGCAGTGGGTAAACTCGAGGAAACTTTGCGCACAGGAATAACAGAGCCGTCATCTAATAGTTCCACTAAAGCCGCATATCACTGTTTTCAGAATTTCATTGGCTATACGATGCGTCAGTCATTTCCACTCTTCAATGTAATTGGTTTGATCAGTAAACAAAGGAAAGTGGGTATGCCCTTACACTCGACACAGATGGTGGTTGGGTATTGAAGGCTGTGGACAGGACATGGAAGCTCCTATTGGGTCAAATGAGGTGTCAATCGAAAGGTCAGAGTGCGTGCTTCCATTTTGATACCGGATATAGGAAATGTTTACATCTGAACTGAAGTTATTACCGGTAATATGTGAAAGATTAGGCACAGCTGCCAGGTGCTTTGAAATGATGCAACAAGAGTCTGTGGATATTTATTGATGTAATAATGTGATTTGGACTAAACATTTTACTTGATTTGATCATTTGGACATTTGACAATGAAACAACACCGTTTTTGTCGGGAAGTTATGGCTCAGTGTACAACTATGAGGCATCATAGGTGAGTTGCCTAAATTTTGTTATTGGTTGTTTATATGTTGGTGGTCTGACAAAGATATAGATTGTACCTGCTGTTGTGATTGTATCTTAAAATGGTTTATATCAATAGAAAATCAAGAAATGTAGCTTTCCAAAGATATGTGGCATGTGTACCAATGTAACACACAGCTGTTTTGTTTATCGCATACTTTTATTTTGTACATTTAAGGGCCCGTCCGCGGGCCTAGATTTCCATGGTGTTAAACAAGAACGTTTTCTGTAGAATTCAAATGGGTTGCATAAGTTTTGTGGTCTGTGTAGCAAAATTGAATGAATACTGCTCTTCATGCTCCTGTGATAGTGAAGAGAAGATCACTTGCGGCAGTTGTTCTGAGATGGCAGATGTCTTCAGTTGTGCCACACAGTTGCACATTTAAGATAAGCATATTGAATGCATATAAAGCACCGAACAGAGATGATTATGTTTGAAACATCTTAAATGCAGGAAAAACCCTCTGACAATGTGCCGTGCTTTAGTGCAGTGATTTCCAAATCTGAGTTACTGAAACAGGCTCCAGGGGTACATGGACATTTTTTTTTATTTGTATGACTTAAAAATAATTAGGGATGGGTAAAAACTGTGATCTCCATTTGAACGATCCTGATACTTTTTCTGAAAATCCGAAGATAATTTTTTTAAGCAGCGAGATCCTTTCACTCTGTGTTGAGAGTAAAATTTGGTTTGACTCATTCCTTATAATGTGTGTCATTGAATAATGTCTCGTTTAATATCCGTTCTGTTCTTAACAGTCAGTTGTTGATTAAAAACAACAAAAATAGAAATATCTAATTCTAATCACTAGAGGTGTGAATCTTCACTGGCCTCACGATTCGATTACGATTTAAAGGGTAATGATTCGATTGTAACTGATGCATCTTGTCCTTCAACATCTTTCTTTTTTCAGTTTCTTCAAAATGTAGTTTTTACTCTTTAAATATCAGAATGAGTCACATTACATAAACTGGTATTTTACATTCAGTATGAGCTGTGAACAAAACATGGAACATGTTCGTGGGTTTGTTTAAGAATTTTGGGATCGTAGTTTAATTCGGGCACAAATGGTCATATGTTTGATACAGCTGGTCTGCAAACGGTCATGTTTGGGCACTTGACTTTAGTGTATGCACTTAACTCACCTCTTTGTTTCCACATCTGTCTTTGGTGTGCACCACTGCTCTGCTCTGCTGTGATTTCAACTGAACTCCGAATCGATTCTGATTCATTTGAGTATGAATCGTGATGCATTGCTGAAACTATTTATTCCAACTGCTGTACTAATCACACATAGCATGGATGATGTAAAGAAGCCCTTGACTCCACTCTCATTAATATGTGATGAACAAGACTCTTCTGTGAGACACTCGCTGAACTGATGCTATTCTTAAAGAGACAGTACCATTTTAGCACTTGTTCTACATATCAGTGTAAATTCTTTTAAATAGTACACATTACACATGCAAACAGTAAACATGTAACAATACAGTATAAATGCAATATTATACATGCAGTTGCAATACATTATATAAACGCTGCAAAAAAGAAACATCCCTTTTTCAGGACACTGTATTTTAAAGATACTTTTTTACAAATCCAAATAACTTTACAGATCTTTATTGTAAAGGGTTTAAACAATGTTTTTCATGCTTGTTCAATGAACCATAAACAGTTAATGAACATGCACCTGTGGAACGGTTGTTAAGACAGTAACAGCTTACAGACGAGAGGCAATTAAGGTTACCATTTTACAAACTTAGGACACTAAAGAGACCTTTCTACTGACTCTGAAAAACACCAAAAGAAAGATGCCCAGGGTCCTGCTCATCTGCGTGAACGTGTCTTAGGAATGCTGCATGGAGGCATGAGGACTGCAGATGTGGCCGGGGCAATACATCAATACATCACCGGAAACATCGCCTATGGGCACAAACCCACCTTCACTGGACCAGACAGGACTGGCAAAAAGTGCTCTTCACTGACGAGTCACGGTATTGTCTCACCAGGGGTGATGGTCAGACTTGTGTTTATCGTCAAAGGAATGAGTGTTACACTGAGGCCTGTACTCGAGTGGGAGAGGGTCCGTCGTGGTCTGGGGTGGTGTGTCCCAGCCATACTGCTCGTTCTGTGTGTGATTTCCTGCAAGACAAGAATGTCAGTGTTTGGCCAGAGAAGAGCCCGGATCTCAATCCCATTGAGCATGTCTGAGACCTGTTGGATCGGAGGGTGAGGGCAAGGGCCATTCCCCCAGAAATGTCTAGGATCTTGCAAGTGTCTTGGTGGAAGAGTGGGGTAACATCTCCCAGCAAGAACTGGTAAATCTGGTGCAGTCCATGAGGAGGAGATGCTCTGCAGAACTTAATGCAGCTGGTGCCACACCAGATACGGACTGTTATTTTTGATTTTGAACCCCCCTTTGTTCAGGGACACATTATTCCATTTCTGTTAGTCACATGTCTGTTGAATATTATGTTCATACAAATATTTACACATGTTAACTTTGCTGAAAATAAAAGCAGTTGAAAGTAAGAGGACGTTTTTTTTTTTTGCTGTGTGTTTGTGTGTGTGTATATATATATTTTAGGGTTGCAACGGTATGATAACCATCTCAGAAAATATCATGGTATTACACAATTTCTATTATCAGTGAAAACTAGTTTTTTATTTATTTATTTTTGAGCAAACACTTCATTATAATTGACTTGAAACCATTTATTTTATTGAAGTATGTGTTACACTTTTAAGAATGATGCGACATCCACTCTTCGTACATATGTGTAAAAAAAAAGTCTCCCTTTTGAAAAGAAATAAATAGAAAAAGTAAGAAAGCTACAGAATTATAATAAACAGCATTATAAACAGTTGGTTCTTAATCTTAAAAAAGATCCACAAATCAGATAATCACGTCAAAAGATTGCTGCTGCTCCTCCCACTCCCATGATGCACTATGATGCAATCGAGTCACTCTTGTCTCAAGATACTTATTTATTTGAATAATTCTGAATATTTTACAATATACTTATAATCAACTGAGTCAATAGTTTCATATTTTACATTGTTTTTCATTTTGCAATGCTTCATGGGATTGTAGTTTGTTCCTTTATTAAACATGTTAAGTACACGGTCTTGTATCTTTTGTCTTTTTGTCTGATTTTCATATACTTTTGGAAATAGTGGTCAGACACTGTTGTGCTATATAGCAGTTTCATAAATGTGGTGGGATGATGATTCTTTCAGTTACAGTCTATCTGACACGTTGCTCAGATTGTTGTTATGCCAACGTTTGACTGGCGTGATGCCACTTCAGCTGTAAAAGAGCGCACGCAGCGTCTGGACAGTCTCTGTTTTCTGATCCGTCTTTTTGAATCACTCGCAGGGTTCTGGAGCGACTGCAAGCTGCCCGACTATGAGGAGGTTGTAGGTCACCCCCCGACCCCGCCTCCACCCTACTCTGAGATGCCCCCAGATGCCCTGCTCCCCAGTGGGCAATCAGAGGAAGCGGTGGTTCTCGAGTCACCCGTGGAGGAGACAGCCCATGATTGGTCTGATCGGGATGTGGTGGCCGCCGTGGAGGAGTCCGACGAACTGAACACGCGGCGCCGACACGTGACTGGTGACTCGGGCATTGAGGTGTGCGTGTGCCAACTGGACGTAGACGAGGAGGTGGGTCGTGTGTGCCAGGGACCAGGCAATGCGTGCTGCTCCGGGCGACCGACACTCGTGGATAAAGAACTGTCGCCTGATGACACCAGCGCTGCAGACTGACTCGTGATCTGATTCTTGCAATAAATCCTGCGAATAATGGAGCACAAAGGTCATAAACACAAAGAAGGGGAACTTGATTTTTGATATTGATCAACAGCTTGAGCTCATATTTCTGCCGTTTGTTTTTGTGGTGTTTTTCTGCCACACACTGATGAAATGAACTAGAGAGGAGTGTTTGTTTGTCACACAGCTGCACCATGACATCATCCCCAGAGTGACGGTCACATGTGCAGCTCGTCCCAGAGGAACGACACACGCACACATTTCAGCAGGGTGTTAAAGATGACATCGGCAGCAGTTTAGAGGTTATAATGGGGGCATGAATTTGTATGTACTCAGAGTGACCCGTGTAATGTATGAATCTATAAAATCCCCATGAGTCTCTGCTTTGATAAACACGCATGATCATTTCATCACTATCATTAAAGGAACAGTGCATACAAAGATTATCTTTCTCCCATCATTTACTCGCCCTTATGATGTCTCACTTGTATGACTTCTTCTGCAGAACACAAAGATATTTAGATAGTTCATACAATGTCAACCGAGCTCCAAAAAGCACATGAAGGCATCATAAAGGTAATCAAGTGGTTTAATCCATGTCTTCTGATAAGATACGGTTAGTTTTGGGTGAGAAAGGGCCTTTTTTACTATAAATCTTGACTTCTGCAGTCTCCTTGATGAAATCATGATTTGAAGCTTGATAACACTTCCTCGTGCTTGACACATGTGCAGAACACTGTACACGCTTCCGAAGAAAGGGATTAAATCACTGGATTACTTTTGATGCCTTGAAAGACCCCATTGACAAAACCACCTCATACTTCCAGAAAGAAAGTCATATGAGTTTGAGACATCAGAAAGTTGAGTAATTGATGAGAATTGTTCATTTTTTGGGTGAAATATTGCTTTGTGTCTCTCGACGTGCTGCTGCAGTTGTACAGCTGATTTGAAAGATTTTAGTGGCCTTGTGTTTTACACTGTTCATGTGATCTGACTGAAATGTGTGACACGTTTTGTTTCAGGAGCAGAGACGCTTTGAGTTTCATGGAGATGAGCGTCTCAGTGTCACATCAATCTAATACTTCTCTTCTAGATAAAACACTGAGTGGTGGCGTGTTTAAATAAATGTTAAAGCTGTGTGTGTGGGAATATTTGCCTTCTTGAGATTGCCAGATGGGCTCATTCAAAGGTTTCTGCTGATGCTCAGACCACAATACCAGATGATCACAGGATGCTTTTCATGAAAACAAAAGAACAAGAATGATTGTTTTCAGCCCTTCCCTGTACACTGAGTGTGTGTCCTACAGGTTTATACTGTAGAATTGTGGAGTTTGTGTAGTGATTCTTACAAAACCTGCCAAGAAAATATTTAACCCCAAAACAGCTTCATATGTACAGAAATCATATGTTTAGGACCATTGAGATTTGTTGCACCATTGACCACGCAATTCTCATTACTGAAATGAATCTGATGTTTTACTTTTACAGTTCCCATTGTTTTGATTCTCATTACAGTTAAAAGTTCACATGATTGAACTGGAAACAAAGTTTCTCAGTCAGGACTGCAATGAGTTTCGCTGGAGGTGCTAGAATAATCCCATGCTTCCCTCTTCCAAACAAACTGACTTCTATCATATGTGCCAGTTTAAATACCAGCTGTTTTAGCGCTCAAGCGCCGTCTAGTGATGAGTATGATACACAAATACAAGAGTAACAGCTAAGACTGTTCCAACCTGTTGCCACAATTATTCTTTTTTTAATCAGTGAAAAATGAAAAGCATTAACAAGAGAGTGCTATTATAATATTGAAATCCATTTTAAATGTGCACAACTGTCATGAAAACCATGTCACACTGAGCAAAATCCTACAATTTTGGTACTAAAATAGGTCTCATTATCTATTTGAAAACATAATTCATTTCTTCTGTTTGTGGAGTAAAATATGACCAGGACATTTTCATAGTTCATAGTTGCATGATGTTTGTATATCCGTGTATGAACATTAATTTTATTTCATGTTTGAGGTTGAAATGACATGAACACATTTACCAGCATTAAAGAGCTTCAAACACACACACACACACACACAGAGAAGATGTTTCATGGTGTTTCACACGTGTCATTATTTCAGCATCATGAACGTCTCGTGTTTATTTCCTGTGTGTTGCACTGAATCGTGTCATCTCTACAGATTACTCACTGTTGTACTCCTGGAATTTCTTTGACCCGTCCACAATTTACACAAAGTTTACAGATTCTGTGCCTTTCCCAGGGAAAAACTACACAAACCAACTGACTAGACTATGCAAACAACATCTGATGTGTACCGCAGTACCGATCTCGATATCTTGTGCCATGTCTGCTCATCTCATTTTTGTGTAAAACTAGCAAACCGTTTATTGCTATTATAGACATTTATTTCTTCAGTTTAGACTCATTAATGGTATTTTTGAAGCCATGATGATTTGTTTCATGTTTGTTATTTTCAGTACTAACTGAATTATTACTCGCTCATAAACGCCTCAGTATGTGTCACATAATATCAATAAATGACCAGATGTAAAATGTGAGGATTTGGACATGATTATTTACGCTGGTTGATGCAGTTTCTCTGATACATGAAGACGTTGAGCTTCTCAAATGTGTTTAATAAATCATATTTAATGTCACTCATGTACACGTCTGTAAACCTGTTTTTACTCCATGATTTTTTAGGCTCATCATTGCTCTGCTAATCTGTGTTTCATTTACTCTGACAGTGGCTTTATTTGGATGAGGTGATGATGTGCTTGACTGATTTCAGTGTGTGTGGCGAGACCATTCATATGTTTGATTTCCTGTGATGCAGAAGGGAAGATGCGAGCACTGAGAGGTGTTTTTTACTCCATCCATCCATCCATCTTCAACTGCTTATCCGAAGTCGGGTCGCGGGGGCAGCTGCTCCAGCAGGGGGCCCCAAACTTCCCTATCCCGAGCCACATTAACCAGCTCTGACTGGGGGACCCCGAGGCGTTCCCAGGCCAGTTAGGAGATGTAATCTCTCCACCTAATCCTGGGTCTTCCCCGAGGCCTCCCAGCTGGACGTGCCTGAAACACCTCCCTAGGGAGATGTCCAAACCACCTCAACTGACTACTTTCGACGCAAAGGAGCAGCGGCTCTACTCCGAGCTCCTCACGGATGACTGAGCTCCTCACCCTATCTCTAAGGGAGAAGCCCGCCACCCTTCTGAGGAAGCCCATTTCGGCCGCTTGTACGCGCGACCTAGTTCTTTCGGTCATGACCCAGCCTTCATGACCATAGGTGAGGGTAGGAACAAAAATTGACCGGTAGATCAAGAGCTTTGCCTTCCGGCTCAGCTCTCTTTTCGTGACAACGGTGCGATAGAGCGAGTGCAATACCACCCCCGCTGCCCCGATTCTCCAGCCAACCTCCCGCTCCATTGTCCCCTCACTCGTGAACAAGACCCCGAGGTACTTGAACTCCTCCACTTGGGGCAATACCTCCTTCCCTACCTGGAGTACGCACTCCATCGGTTTTTACTGTCAGGTTTATTTAGTGAGTTATTTAGTGCTGTGTTACTCTATAGTCATTTGTATTTTATTTTTGTAATAAAAAATAAACCAGCTTTGACACTCAACCGTCTGAATTGTGGAGTTTCCACTCGTCTGATCTTTATTAATCAAATCTCTCAGTAAAGAGACAAAAGTCTTTCAATAACTGAAAGGATGGTGTTTGGGGGTAAAAGGCCCCTGTTGCAGGTTCTAAAGGTCCCATAAAAAGAAGAGATTTGTTCTGAATGTTTAAAGTGGGCTCACATCGACTCATCCAATCACAATGAAGCTTCATTAGTTTACGGAATATTTGAGATGTAATAAATGCTAACTTGAAATGAACAGGAAATCGTGCACCCTTTTCTGAAGTAGTGATTCTGAGTAAGTATTATCTTTATTTCTTTTCTTTATCTTGCTGTCTCAAAATTATTTGCATTAGTTGACAAATGTTGCCCTATATGTCTATATTTACACGATATCACTATAACCCCCTTTGGGGCCTTTTCACCTCCCTTTTTTTTTTTCTTTTTTTTTAAGAAGGACTTTCATCAAAACAACCTGCCGTTATTATTTCTTTTCACACATCAATATTATATGAAATTGCACTTTTGACCATTTTCCTTAAGGTGTGTCTTTAGCTGCATTGTACCTGCTGTGAATATCACTGCTCAGCATACATGTACACTACTGGTCAAGAGTTTAGGGTCACTTACTTATTCTTTATTTTTATATATTTTATTGCATTTTAGAATAATAGTAAAGTCATCACAACTATGGAATAACATACTGTAAATGGAACTATGGGAATTATGTTGTGACTAAACAAAATCCCAAATAAATCAAAACGTTTATATTTGAGCATGTTCACAGTAGTCACCCTTTTGCCTAGAATGTACTCTTGACATTTTCTCCAGCAACATCTTGAGGTTTCACCCTGGGATGCTTTTTAAACAGTATTGAAGGCGTTCCCATCTATGTTGGGCACTTATTGACTTCTTTTCTTTATTATTCTGTCCAAGATTATTTAAAAAAAAAAAAACTTTCGTTTGTAGTGAAATAAATGAATATGGTGGCACTATTATATTTTGTTCTACTAAACTAATTTCAAACATTTAAGCATACACCTTCAGATTAAAAGATTTTTAAGATCATGTGAAGCATTTCAAGCAAGTGTTTCAAAACTTTTTACCAGTAGTGTATTCAGTAGACTATTAAAATATTAAGCACACCAATTTTCAATGAAACATTATTTTGTTATGTGGGTCAATCCTAAAATTCGGTTCCTTTTTGACTTGAAACATACTTTTATAAATGTCTTTATATTTAATCATGAAAGGGATGTGTGGAAGATTTGATAAATCATACAGGTCAAGCTTAACGACTAATGAATGTCCATCTGATTAAATGGGCAGGATCAGTGTGGACATTCATTGTGTAAAATGACCCACTGCATGTGTCTGAATGACATCCAGCAAACTATGGTGATGATTTCGGTTAACATTAATATATTGAAATATAAATATTATATACTTATGAACTGTCTTCCATGTTATGGAAAGTTATATGTTTGACCAGGAAAACATCAAACAGATTAGTAATACACTTCACATAACTCAATAATATTATTTTGCTGAATGGCTGATGTTACCTGCACGTTTAATGTCATTTCATATATCTTTAATTAAAGGTCATAGTATAATGCGGTGGAGGAGTCAAACGACACATTTAACACAAATGATTAGATGTTAGTGAGACAATATAACACTAAACACTTTAATGTATTTAATGAAATATTAAGAAATCTGATGACGTAGCACACATTTCTGTCAAAGAAGTTCAATAAACAGCTTTGGGAACGTGAGAAATGACACTAGTGCAATACAATTAAATGATCTCAGTTATTTGAAATGTTACCTTTAGGTCCACAGTAACATTATTAATTGTCTTTATTTTTTTAACAAGACTATTAAAATCATAATCAGATGCAAAAACATTATGAATACCACAACTTGTACAGCGGATTAATATTGTAGTAGTGACTCAAGTAGTAACATTTTTATAAAAGCAGTAGATCTTATTCACAGTATGTCAGGACCGGATCCAGAGTGCGAATTACCCCACCATAATTGGGGGGGTACTGCTCCTTCCAGCCAGGTTTCTTAAGCAACCAAATTGGTCCGGTTGCTAGGGAGGGTACAGCCACATGGGGTAATCTCCTCGTGGTCACGATTAGTGGTTCTCACTCTGTTTGGGGTGAGTGGTAAATTGTGCATGGATCGCGGAGAATAGCATGAGCCTCCACATGCTGTGAGTCTCCGTGGTGTCATGCGCCTCACAGATTGAGGTGAGTAGCCTCGCCACCACGAGGACCTACTAAGTAGTGGGAACTGGGTATTCCAAATTGGTAGAAAAAGGGATAAAAAAAAAGTTATGTAATAGGTGTGGGTGAGAGACAGATCAACATTTAAGTCCTTTTTTACTATAAATCTCCACTTTCACTTTTTTCTTCTTTTGTTTTTGGCGATTCAAATTCTTCATGCATAACGCCACCTACTGGCCAGGGAGGATATTTATAGTAAAAAGCAACTGCAATATTGATCTGTTTCTCACGTACACCTTTCATATCGTATGGATTACTATTATGCTACCTTTTTTGCTTTATTGAGCTTCAACTTTTTGGTACCAATTCATTTGCATTGTATGGACCTACAGAGCTGTGCATGTACATGACTTTCTTCTGTTGAGCTCAAATGAAGATTTTCCTTCAAAGTGAGTGAGTAAATGATGTGAGAATTGTAATTTTGGGTGAACTATTCCTTTAAGGACATTTATATTTGCTCAGTCAACACATGAAGGTTATTCTTTACATGTTCTGTTTTAATATGGACAATGACCGAGGGTCTTATTCACGGTAACATTGTTATGAGTTTACCTCAATATGCCAGCCCTTACATTCCAACTGTTTTGTTATGTGCGCTTTGAGCATATAAAAGGTCAAGAGAAATTATTTTTGAGTGGAAACATACCTGAAGAGAGAAAACCACAACATAGTTCTCCACAATCAGATGATGCAAGCAGAAATATGGGCGATGACTCGTTTTGTTGTTGGGTGAGCAAAGTAAACTGTTGTTGTTTCCAGTAAGATGTGTCACTAAAGGTTAAAAGCAGGGCATGTCAACAAGGCCGACGTGTAACCATATGTAGTCAATACATTTTATAGTGGTTTATATTGAAACCGGTAAGCGTCCCATCCCTACAGGTAAGTAGCCGGTAATTCAATATATGAAGACGTGACATGAGCTATGAAAGAACAAAACACGTTAATAAATGAAGGTTGTAAAATCAACAAGCTAGACGTCAGCTAGCAACTTACAATTATCCATGCACGTCAGCAGCAAACCGTTCTCTATCTCCATTGCTTCTAGCCGCCACGGTGGTTAAAAATGGCACGGTCCACTATAGGGGTGTCTGAAATCGCTTTACATTAAAATGTTCCTACAGTGAAAATAGGAGTTGACTTATATTGTAACCGTAAATATATTTTTTCACAATATCAGAAAAATTATCTGACCCCCCCAAAACTGATATTTCTGTCCCTTTGGGGGGTACTGGGTCTTCATTGGGGGGTATAGTACCCCCCAGTACCCCCTGTAATTCAAACTATGACCGGATCGGTCACTTTGTGAGCATGTCTGAGTCCCGAAATATTTTCGGAAGACTATCCATAGTTTAGGATCTACCTCCTTTTGTGGATTTTGATATTCTAGGTATTAGACTTGCTACGGTATCATCATTTTCACACCGCTACATTGTACATGTTCAAACCAACTAACACTGTTAAGCAATAGCCTACACAATAATGCAAGGCAGCTTAATTTCAAACTTTGAACTTTATTATTTATTTATTTTAACTGAAATTTCAAATGAAACTGAAAAAACTGGTGCAATTAAAATGTGTTGTTCAACTTTTTGAAAGATGGCTTTTCAACAGTTGTGAAGGGAAACAACTCTTTTGCAACCAACCAGAAGGGTAAAGCGGAGCGGAGCTACGGGGGCTGTTGGCTGAGAGCTAGGAACCACAGGATCAGCGCCAAGCCGAAGGACGGAGTACATTTAATCTTGGCCGCTTGTGTGTGGCCGATCGCGGCGGGACCGGTGAGTCACCCCGTCTGATGGATCCGTGTTCGGGGAATGTACCGGGAGTTGCTGTGGCTGCTGGCCGCAGGGCTGTGGTGGCTTGGAGTGATGACGTGGCCTTTCATTTTCGGTCTGGGGATAGAGTGAGGCGCGCTGCTTCATGTGGAGGACCGAACAAGACGCCATTAGTGCACTCAAATGGCTCGGATAGTCGCGCTGTACAAAAACAAAAACAATATCTATTTTTCCAAACTGTTAATCATGCTAGAGTGCTCTGGGATGTTAAGTGTAAACCAAAAGGTATATTGGGTGGACACTTAAGCATTCGCAGCCTAATTTCCAAAAGGGATCAGATCTCTACTCCTTATGGACTCAAATTTGGATTATCTTTGTTTAACAGAATCCTGGCTTCACAGTAATGTATCAACTAATATGATAGACATTGCTGGATATCAATGTTTCAGAAAGGACAGAGATGTAGGCAAGGGGGGAGGAGTTTTAATATACATAAAAGATACATTTAAATGTCATACAGTTGAATTGAAAACCCCTCTGGAATGTTTAGCTTTGAATGTAATTTTATCATCTACAATGAATTTTAATATTGTTGTTCTTTATAACCCACCTTCTCATAACATTACTTTTTATGATGAATTAAGTATTGTAGCTAAACTACTTGATTCTTATAAAGAGACTATATATGGTATGGTGATTTTAACATTAATTGGTGTGACAAAAATGGTAAACAATCATGACAAAATTTAATTATCTACAAATGATTAAAGGGCCCACTAGGATCACAAGGCAGACCAAAACACTTATTGATATGGCTTTTACTAATAAACCAGAACGTATAACAAGGACGTACAATTTGATAACAGGTCTCTCAGATCACAACATGATTCTGACAGCTAGGAAACTGACTAGAAAGAGGCTACAGTATTTTGGCAAATCTGGTTGTGATAAATTAACATTTATCATTCCTGAAGCTAAAACTGTGCAGATTGAAAGAGAATTTAATAACTTAAATTGGGAACAGATCATGGCTGTGAATGATGTAGACGAGTGTTGTAATTCTATGACTACAGCTATCTCAGGACTAATAGATACATTTATAAAACAAAAAAGATGTAGACAGAAAGAAACTACTATACCATGGATAAGTAATGAAATCAGAAAGCTTATGAACAAGAGAGATTTGGCTCTGAAAAAAAATCATTATGCTCAAAACTGAATACTGATCTGTTAACTTAATGTTTAAGAAATAAAGTGGTACTAGAACTACGTAAAGCAAAGGTTTCCTATTATGCTCAACTTATAGGTAATGCTAAGGGCAATAATAATTCCATTTGGAGACATTTAAACAATCTGACTAATAAAACAAATAAACACAAAGGGATAAAGGAACTTAACATAAATAATAATGCCACTATGGCTAATGAGTTAAATTCATATTTTGTGCAATCAGTAGAAGAACTAACAAAAGATTTTGAGTCTATAGATTTCAATTATTCAACTGGAGTGACTTCTGCAGATTCCTTTTATATTACAGAGGTTACGGAGACAAAAATTGCAGAAATTATTAATAAATTGTCAAATTCCAAATCCAATGATATCTATTTGATTAATAGTTGCTTTTAAAAAAAATATAGAACTGTGTTTAGTTAAACCACTGACACATCTTGTCAATCTTTCTATAAGTACATTTCCTTTAGGATGGAAAAATGCAGTCAGTGTGCCAGTATTTAAATCAGGAAGTCAGGACTCTATGTGTAACTATCGTCCCATATCTATTTATAGGGTTGTGCCGATGGACGATGGCTGACCAACATCACGATGTAGAGCCACCATCGTGATGCCACGCCCCCTTTTGCGAGTCTTGCTAGTGTGACTCACTAATCCTAGTCTCTTCTATAGTTAACCTAAAAACTTTGCAGGGATTGCTCTGTAAATTAAATTGAGAATATAACTAATGCATATATGCTATTTTAAATACTGTAGTATATGCCAGAGACGTGACGTGTTAGTCTGTGAAAATACCGTGTCAGGCAGGCTGCACAAATATTGATCTTGTTAGCTTCTTGTCTTTTTTTACATGTCTTACACTGTACATTTAGATTAAAATATTTTATGTTGTAGGCTACAAGAAAATAGCCTTTATTAATGAATTATTAGTAGTTGTAGTGTCTCAGAAAATCTTGCTCGTTGTCACATAGCTCTTGTATACACTGAAGCGGCAGTTTAAGATAAACCCAGACCAGCGAACGTCAAATAACTTTTGTCTGGTTAATACTTTTAAAGAAAACTTTCCTTGGCCATAAATCCATAATGTCAAATCAAATGAAAGAAACAAGGTGAATATGAATAACACACATTTATTAAAACATAGAAGAACAACAAATAAAGAACAAGAAAACGGGAACAACACTCAGACCGAAACTCGGCATTAACATTTCACTTATAATTAGCAGCACAATTAACTTCAGCACAGGCTACAAAATAAATTATGTTATTGAAATATTGTAAAGTGGTCATATGAACTACACAAATGAACGTTTAAAAAATAATATGCAAAATCGAATAGCTCAAGAACGGATGGCTGAAAAATGCGTAAAGAAGTCTAATATCTTTCACCATAGACCATGTTTAAATTTTGATGTTTCTGGCCAGAAATACCAACATATTCACTTTATCTGGTTTTAATAAGCTGCGGATTGGAGTAACTACACTACCCGCTGTGCTGAAGACCCGCTCTGATGGAGTACTGGTAGCACATATGCACAGATATTTCCGTGCTAATCTTGCCATGAACGGAAACCTTTTGTCGTTCGTTTTCCACCAAGTCAGCGGGTCTTCTTCCCCATCAATGGCCATTTCCTGCAGGTACATGGTCATTTCTGCCTCGACCTTTTGCTCATCAGTGAGTAAAATAACGAAATTATAGTTTTTAAGTGGAAAATAGTATTTATGTAAAGAGATATATTAAAATATAAAACTCTTCTTAAGTGAAAGCTAAAAAAAAATGCTTCACGTGTCGTGCAACCTACTGATAAAGCGCCGACGAGTCATTAGTTGGGTTAGTAAAATAACGAAATTATAATTATTCGTATCATTTTTGAAAATTACCGCCCCACCGACGATATCATCGTCCATCGCGATGTTTTACTGTCAACATCGTCAACTGCCAATTTAGGGGACATCGCCCAACCCTAATCTATTTTACCTATTTTATCTAAAGTAATTGAGAAAGTTTTATCAGCACAATTGGTTGACTATTTAGAAGCCAGTCAGTTCCTCCACCCACAGCAGTTTGGCTTTAGATCGGGTTATTCAACTGAAATTGCAAACTGCTGTTTTATTGAAAATGTGAAAAAATCCCTAGATAGGGGTGATGTGGTGGGAGCTGTATTCCTTGATCTTAAAAAGGCTTTCGACACAATCAACCATAGCTTGCTCTTAACTAAATTGTCATCTTTTAATTTCTCTACTGAGGCAGTACATTGGTTTGCGTCCTATCTTCAGGCTAGAGTACAGTGTGTTAAAGTTGCCCAAGAAAAATCCTCATTTTTGAACATCAAATTGGGCATACCACATCCATACTTGGTCCTTTGCTGTTCAGTCTTTTTATAAATGACTTACCATTGAACTGTTCAGGTGCCAGCGTCCAGCTCTATGCAGATGATGCAGTTCTTTATGCACCCACTAAGTCACCAGAGCTGGCTGCTGATGTACTGTCTGCATGTATGGCTGATGTTAGATAGTGGCTCAATCAAAATCAGTTGGTGCTAAATTTTATAAAAACTCTCCATGTGTTTTTCTATTAAGAAACTTGATCATAGTGAAAGATTTAAAATTAACTTACAAAATGGAAAAATTCTATCTGTTACAGAATTTAAATATCTTGGACTGGTCATAGATCCTCAACTTAAATTTGCTAAACATATAAAGAAAATTTCTAAAACAATACAAAGGAATCTTAACTGTTTTAAACTGATTAGAAATTACATACCAAACCAGGCAGCCCTGCTGTACATGCATGCAATGGTCTTTTCGCATATTTCATACTGCATGACAGTTTGGGCGCAAGCAGCCCCATCTGCAACAAAACACATTGGTTCACTTTACAATCAAGCAATAAAAATTATGGAAAAGAAACCAATCTGTTACCATCACTGTTACATCCTCGAGAAATAGAATATATTAAGCTTTGAAAGCTTCAGTAATTTATGTTTTTTAAAATTAATTTTCAAGTGTATTAATAATTTAGCACCTGAGCCACTTAGTAAATGTATTCAAATACAGAACAGCAAAAGAGTTACCAGAAGCAGCACAAATCATAACTGTACAATAACATACTGTAGGACAAGCTTCGCACAGACAGCCTTTTCTGTTAAGAGCAGCAGACTCTGGAATTCATTACCATCTGACATTAAGGTCATATATGACTTGAAAAAGTTCACTTCCAGGATTAAGTTGTGGCTAAAGGCAAACCAAAACTGTAACCATTTTTAACTATTGTTATTTTTCTGTGTGTGTGTCTGTCTGTCTGTCTGTCTGTATGCGTGTCGGTCTGTGTGTGTGTGTGTGTGTGTGTGCGCATGCGTGTGTTTAAAGAAATGTGAATTTTTTTATTTTTTTATTTTTATGTATTGGTTTTATAATGTACTTAAAACTGCTCAACCAGGGACAAGAGTTGAAAATTAGCATTAGCTATAAACTCTATATGCTGCGCATCAGTTACAGGCTTTGTATTGTAACTATGTTTGACTGTATGGTCCCTGTTAAATAAATAAAAAAATAAAAAAATGACTGCAGGTGGTAGACCACTTAAGTCGTCCACGTCCCGTCCAGGGGCCAGACGTGGAGATTCCAGAAGTCTGTGCGCGGGTGCCAGAGGGTTCCCCGTCCCTGAGAAAGGAGGTCCTTCCTCAGGGGAATTTGCCAGAAAGGTGCTGTCGCAAGGAGCATAAGATCCGAGAACCTGGTCCGGCTGGGCCAATAAGGAGCCACCAAGGTGATCTGTTCCTCGTCCTCCCTGACATTGCACAGCACCAGTGCAAGAAGTCTCACTGGGGGAAATGCGTACTTGTGCAGCCCCCAGCTGTGTGCCAACGTGTCTGTGCCGAGAGGGGCCTCCGTTTGGGAGTACCAGAGTGGGCAGAGGGAGTTGTCTTGGGAGGCAAAGAGGTCTATCTGTGCCCTGCCAATGTGGCCCCAAATCAGCTGGACCACCTGGAGGTGGAGCCGCCACTCTCTGCTGAGCGAGACCTGTCGCGAAAGAGCGTACGCCGCCTTGGCAATTTATGTACGCTACAGTGGCGGTGCTGACTGAACGGATCAAGACGTTCTTGCCCTGAATCAGCTGGACAAACGTCCGCAGGGCAAGGAGTACAGCCAACAACTCAAGGCAGTTGATGTGCCAATGCAGGCGGGGCCCCGTCCAGGAGCCAGCAGCTGTGTGCCCGTAGCACACGGCATCCCAACCCAGTTGAGAGGCATCTGTTGTGACCACGACACATCCGGACACCTGCTGTAGGGGGACTCCTGTCTGCAGAAAACAGAGGTCTGTCCAAGGGTTGAAAGTCTGATGGCAAGTATGTGTGATAAACACACGGTATGTGCCGTGGCGCCATGCCCATCTCGGTACTCGAGTATGAAGCCATTATATTATATTTGACCTTTTCTTCCTGCCCCCCCCACCCCTCCCTCCGGCAGTTGTACAGGATATGATATGAGTTGTTTGGTCAGCTGTTCTGTACAGGAAGTAGTATGAAGTGGCTGTTCTGATATCCCAATGCTGTAGCCGAGACCATCTGTGTATTTAAAAGAGTAGACAAATTATTAATCTTTAATGATGTACAAAGTTTAATGGAAAACTGAGATGACAAAAATAATGGTATAAGAATAGTTTTTTCTCTTAACTCAGACTAAAAAATAGTGATTGATTAAATCATTCATTGATGTAATCATTGAGATGTTTTTCAAAAACATAAAGTAATGTGTGTGGGGACATTTTATTTATTATTATTATTGTAGGACATAAAAAGTGGTTATTATGTTTAAAATGTGTTTAAATGATGTGTCTTTAATGGGTTGCAATGCTTGGTGACAAAACTTGGTATAAGACTTTACTTTTACCAGAGAATAAAACGTGGTTCTAAACAGTGACTGAAGCAAACTCAAAGACAGATGTTCACTTTAAAATAATGAATAAATGGTTAACAAAGACAAAGTGTTATTTTACTTTTACCGGAGGCTAATACGTATTTTAAACCAAATGTTCAGATTGTCAAACACAACAAAGTCACTTTAAAATGATGAAAAATGGTTTATCAAACTTAAACTTTGGTATTAGTTTAACAAACAGGGTTATTTTTACTAAACACAATATTTCATTTAGCTGTACCACTAACAAAATGTCTTAAATTTGAAATGAAATAGTATGCATTATAAAATGTACCTTTAACACAAAGAATCTTACATTGTTTCTGTTCAGTCCTTTCACGTAGCTCGTCCAAAATGATATTGGGCTTAGAATGATGACAAGACAAATACTTTGCAGAGGAAGCATATGTGTCCCTCTTAAACAGAAGCTGTCACCTGTTCATAGCTTAAACCATTACAGGAAGTTTTTTATATACAGGTATATATTCTCGGCTTTCAAAGCATCACCTCTCTTAGGAATTGTTTTTAAACTATTAAGGTAATTATTCAAGCGCAAATTAAACTATCAAATATACCAATGTTGCCTTATTCAGTTCTAAAAGAGTTTTTAACTAAACATACTTGCAAGAATTCGTTTACTCAATGAATGTTTGTACTATTAATAATTGTAAATTTAATGGGCGTGTTTCTCCACACGCATTCGTCTGCTAAAAATAAATAAAAACAAGCAATAATAGTCTAATTAAAAACAGCCACTGAGTTAAATCTCAAGACAGAAAGACTTGCAGCCCTTAAATATATGGAAAGCAAAATGAGACCAATTGTTGTCTAGTCTAAGGAAGGGGATTTTTTGTGAATTTATAAGGTGATGAACCGGAGGGCTCATGGGGCTTTGTCACGATAAGCATTTGTTAACAAGATTTCGAAGTGTTATTTTAAATCTTTGATCTCTGAATATTTCACAACAAAAAATATACATCCAAGAATTATTTTACTGAATCACTGTATACACTTGTACTGCATATCGGGGGTTAATAAATATCCACATGCAATCGCCTACTAAAACTAAACTAATACATTCAATAATATTATAATAAAAACAAAAAACAGCTACAAACGATGTAACTTTCTCTTTTTCTTTTCATTGTAAAAAGCAAGCTGTTTGTCAAGCCTATATTTACCTACAGTCATAACAAGTGGCTCAAATATTGCACATCCAATGTAAACTCAAACAAGCAATACTTCAACACTGGTAGATCGTAACGATAAATGTATCTATTAACTTCTTTTTTTTAAATAGCATGTTTTGCAATGGCAAGAAGGGGGCAAGAACTTCCTGTTCAATACAAAACTAGGGAGGGGCTCTCTCAGGTGGAAGTAATCAATGAGCCAAATGTCTGTGACCGAATGCATAATGATAAAACAAAATCTTTGGTAGGCCTAGCCCACCGTGGCCTATGTATCTTAATGAAATGTAATATAGGACGCTTACCATTCCAAATGAAGGACTTCACTATGCTATCGAATTGCTTGAAATAAGAGAGGGGACATCTACAGGGAGAGACCGTAGCAGGTAGTTGAAATTTGGAATACAATTAATTTTAACAACATGAACCTTCCCAATCATAGATAAACAGGGGCGGATAGCACGGTAGCCCATTTCAGCATATCATGGTTCCATTCGGCCCCATTTTACAGCCGGCCCTTCAGAAAAAGTCCCAGTTCTCCTGACGGCCATTCTGCCTCTGCCAATAAATGTAATGAAGCCCATTTTCCCACATCGCTCGAAAACCTTTTTATTAAAGGGTCAAAATAAACAAACTAAATCTTACAAATTTGCTGGGAATAAAATACACAAATAATGAATGCCGTTTGGGCCACTGAAAGGCGCCTTGCTGAAAAAACTGGGCAGTACGCTGTCACAGACAATTAAATCTGTATCCTGAGAACTTAAGGGAAATGAATAATTCTGTGGAGGCAAGGCATAGATCTAGAAGGGTCAGAGACGAATAATAAACTGTCTGGTTTAGTTCAGCAACCAAGTCAGACATAAGAAGACTTAATAGAACAGTTTGGACTGCTGCTGGGAGGATTATTGGCACTCCCCTGCTAGAACTGTACACAACCATGTTCTGTCCACCCATTACTTCTTATATCCATATCTCATTTATATTCCTTAACAAATCCTACCTGTTCTTCAATACATTACATCACCTGCACAACTGTATATCAAATATTCTAACAACATTATTGCACTGTGGTGTACTTCTCTTTTTTATCTGTTATATCTTATTTTTAATGTCATTATATGTATATACGTTTAAATGTATATGTTTGTATGTGTATACATTGCATTCTTTTGCACTGGAAGCTTCTGTCACTATGACAAATTGTGTGTGTGTGTTAGCATACTTGGAAATAAAGCTCATTCTCACATACCTCGCTGAAGACCAGTCTTGAGATTCGCCTACAAGACGACTGCATTCTAGTTCAATGTCCGACCCTTCGGGTTGTCCTTGGCCCTTTGCACATGTATGAAATGTGTTGATGCGGCACTCGCTCTGCTCAGACCGAGTGGCGACCGTGTTACCTCAATGATTGTTGCCGATAGCTCAATCAAAGGTACACGCATGTAAGCACAGAGGCAGGCTGCTAATGCAATGGGGCCGAAAGGGCATCTGTAAAAATAGCATGTGACTGCCTAGTCAGCAGGTTTCCTTCCTAGGAATGAAACTCTACTCTGTAACCATGTTGGCACCTAATCGAGTCCATTCTTGACAAAACATGCATATGCGTTGCAAAATGCAAAATATGAAAATGCATTTCTCCATCAGCTTGCTAAATCAAATATTGTGCAAGGTCCTGTGCCAGATCTATGGAGCCTCTGAATGGGGCTTGTATGACACAATAGAGTTGTTGCAACTGGTGTAAAATGCCATTCTACAGGCCAGGGCCCCCTCAATGAGGTGGGCATATGCCTTTAAATAGCATCTCTTTGCTGACTGGTACTGCTTCCGTTGTGAGGATCCAAAGCATTGACCTGTGCAGACTATTCTTTCTTTTATAAAACAGCGATTGGAATCAGGACTCTATCCATCCCTACTCAAAAGTATATGTGGCGGCCATAGCGGCTACTCATGACCTTATTAAAGGTATGTCCATAGGCAGACACCCTCTGGTATGTAGATTCTTGCTTGGGGTGACACTTCTGAGACCTTCTTGGCACGTAACTGTCCCAGTCTGGTATTAGATGTGCTGATGGGTCCCCCGTTTGAGCCACTAGAGGCATTAAGCTCACGTATACTCACAATGAATACTGTGCCGCTAATTGCTTTGGCATCAGTCAAACGGAAAATCCCAAACTCTGTAAACAACAATAGAGCCAACTGAAGGGTCTGTAAGTCTATCCCACACAGCTGTGCACCAAATTACTGCCATGAACAAAAGTGAACTCATCCATGAGTTCTTTCTTTATTGTGCAAATGATCCAACAGAATGATCCAACAGAATGAAGAGCTGCGATTCATTTAGACAATGCTTTGACATCTCATAATCACTTTTGAACAGCATTAGTTTAAGATGGACTTTAACAAATAAATGATCAAACATTAAATAAACAGATATAAAAGACCAAGAAGCAATCTTCCATTCAGCTGATGCTGATTAACACAGAAATGGATCATTTGAAGACGCGATGAACTAGTGCTCATGGATCGATCAAGAAAATGAGGAAAACATGTGACAAGAGTGCCAAACTCTGTCATGAATATTCCTGCTACAGACTTCCTGTTTGCAATTAATTATGCAAAAATAGATTGAAATATTGCTATTTAAATTCTGAACACATTTCTTATTTTACTTCATTTAAAGCAATCAGCTGTAAATGGATTTTCTGTTTCTTGCTTGCAGAGAGACAAACAGATAATGAACAAAAACAAAACAGAAGCACTTGAGGAGAAATGTAATAACATACATATAAAAATGGCATAAACACATTCTTTAGTGGTATTGAAGACAATATAAAACAACAGAGTGTCTTTAAACTCAGATTGCCAGTGTGGTGATGGGCATCTGAACTGTAAATCACAACTGAGACCATGTGATCTTCAGCACAACAATCATAACTCCCTTCAGTGGTTTACATGATTCAAACAGTGTAAAAACAGTCAGAAGCACAAATATAAATAAATAAAACCTCAAAGACACTTGAATAAGTTCATGTGCATGAGAGTCTGTGTGTGCGGTCAGTAGAAGCGTTTTCGTCGGCTTTCGTTCCAGTGGCCATAAACGACAAGTCCGACCACCACGAGGAGAAACAAACCCAACATGGAGAAGAGAACGGTGAAGAAGATGGCGATGCTGCTCATGCCCTCCACATCTGTATACGCTAAAACACACACACACAGAGAGTGTAGCAATTACAACACAAACATAAGCACGGGAACATTACAGGGCTCAATCTCATGAAAGACATGCAGCTCATAGTTCACCTAAAAAATGTCTGACTTATTGCTTGAAGGAAATAACGAATATTTTGAACAACATTAACCCCCTCACTCAAAACAACTCCTTGTCATTACTGTAATACATGTACAGTTATACTGTAGAACACAATGTCCTGTTAATTATAAACACTCTTATGTGAAATTATGTGAGTATTTAAATAAAGTCATTGTCATTTCGGTCCGCACAAACATGCCTCCTTTTGGATGAAAATCGGTCTCATTATAGTCAAGCGCATGTTTGGCACATTAAAGAGCTGAATCGTGTTAGGTTTAGTGTTAGTGTTTGCACCACTGCCTGATCTGCAGGATTTCTTTAGCATGTGCAAATAACCGGCGCTTTCATCCTCAGTGAATTCCCCCCTGAATATACATGTCTGGATTTACGTCTGAGTAAGTCGATGTTGTCCACGCTGGGAATCAGCACTTCCTCTTCCTCCTCCTCTTCCTGTTTACTGCGCAGGACAGTGAGCTGGTAGAGTTTCATGGAGATCAGGTCGTGATTGTCTGACAGAAAACACAGTGTGTCAGTAAGAGTGTGTGTCAGTGATAGAGTCACACATCTGACACCGTCTCACCTGACAGATCTCCAGTGACGGCTGAAGCACCAAAGTAAAAGCCCTGCGGGAGCCGAACGCCCGGAATATCCAGACAGTCCCTCCACTCGTGCTGACCGTCAATATCTATCATGATCTGCACACACACACACACACACACACACACAAAGCACCACATAATCTCCCATAAAATGACCTTAATTCATGTTTTAAATATATTCTATATAAATGATATTATTTCACAAATATGTGTTACTCAAGTAATGTACTTTAAAGTAATTAACTTCATTGCAAGCAATGATGATAAGAATTTGAAGTGTAATGCATTACACTACCTTTTGTACTAAAAGTAATTAGATTATAGTTGTTAAATACTGTCCAAAAACCTGTCAAGATGATGTTCAGGTCACATTTCACTCCACAAATTACAAGAAAGAAATAAGAAATGATATTTTACTCAATACTCAATACTTTTAGGGCCATAATGATTTTTTGCACTGTGACAGTAATAAAATGATATTTTTAAATGAAAATCAGCACTAATTAAAGGGAGTGCAACAAATACTGCTTTTTCACATTACAGGAATCTGAATATGGCGGTAAATGTGTCATGAAACTATTACAGCAACTGTAAAGGTCTAAAAATGGGCTTTGTTTTCTTGGTGCAAAATATAATCATTTCTATTGTTCCATGTCAGGTGTGGTGAGGTTGGACAGGTGTGTTACAGCTGGTGTCACTTACCGTGAGTCGCCGCCGCACATATCTGATGAAGATGAAGGTGTCGTGTTTCTGGTTTCGCACCATGGCATTACAGCCGCCCAGTTCAGTCGGCCGACCGTCACGATCGTGATTGTAGCTGATGGTGCCGTTGCCCACCATCGCCAACACGAATGGAAATATTCTCTGACATTTGACAAACAAAGAGAGAGAAATAACAGAAGTACACATTGGTGAAATTAACATAATTACAACACTGATGGTTCATACTCAATTCATATCATAAGACAGGAAGTGTCAAGTTTGAATTCATATAGACATTAAAGTTTTCTGCTGTATTATCCGTTCAGATAGTCAAAAATATCTCATGTCAGCTCATGATGTGCCAGTGTGTGTGTTACCTCGGTGCGAGGTGTGTATCTCTTCTTCTGAGCCTAAAAACATAAAAACTCAATTAATGTTCCCTCATTAAACACACTGATATACATCTAACTGAAGGTGAAGAGACTTTTCATCAACACTGCTTATAAAATAGAGATACATTTGAAAACAAATTGAATTAATTCTACACACACTTAAACAGAGAATACATGCACACACACTCTCAAACACACGCGCTCTTGCACACACACACACACGCGCACAACATCAAAAACAACTAAGTGGTAGTGATGTCACCACAACGCTTGTGCCAGGCTATGTGCACGTTAAATCCACGTGAAGTGTCGAACGCCCGCTGACAGGAGGTAACGGGACAGATCCAACAGGTGACACGGGTCGAATGACTGAGATGACTGGCTGATGCACCACCTGTGCCCCCTACTGTGCCAACTTGCTGTGCTTTAGCCACCCGGCGCTCTACTCGTTGTTGTGAGCATCGCTCCTCTGCCCTACATTGTTATTGGAGGGCGACTGCCTCCAACTGGCTAGTAGCATCCTTCATGAGCCTCCCCAAAGAGCCTGATCTTGACACCGCTGGTACCAGTCATCAGCAAGTCCACTCAGCTCCACATCCTCCTGTACCACATCACTCCATCTGTTCTCCAGCCTGTGCCGCGCCCACTTAGCCCCCTCTATCTGGTTGAACAAAAACTGTTTAGGCATGTGGTGGGTTACATGCTGTGGTACATGACCCAGCCAACGCAACCTTGCCTGTCGGAGGAGCTCACCGATGGGACTTTGTTCACATCTTTCAAAGATTTGTGAGCTCACACAATCCAGCCTGGTTAAACCCAGGATGGATCTAGGCAGGCTAGCCTAAATGTTTCTAACTGGAAAAGATGTTCCATTAGGGGGTTCACGTTTCGCAAGCATAGAGAATGGAGGGAATGACTGTGGCCGAGAATACCTGAAGCTTTGTGCGGAGCGACAAACCAGGTAGCTTCCACACAGCGTTATGAAACCGATGAAAAGATAATGCTGCCCGACTGATACATGAAGGTCCTTAATGATCACGAGCAGCGGGTCTGGGACTCCCAAAGCACAAAGAACAACCCAGAGCCCAGGCCTACTGATGGTATCATAGGCCTTGACTAGGTCAGCAAAGCAGAGATGTAGGTCTTGTTGTAATTCCCTACAACGGACAGAAAATATGGCATCCATGCAAGACTGCCCTTTCCTGAAACCACACTGGGGCTCAGCAAGCCTCTCCTCAGCGTGTCTGGCAAGGCGATGTTGAATAATCCTTGCCAGGACATTTCCCGACCCACTGAAGAGCAAGATGCCCCTATAGTTGTTACAATCCGTACGGTCTCCCTTTTTAAAGGGAGGGACCACCAGGCCACCCACCCACCCAGTGGTCCAGACTGTTGCTATGATGTCATGTAGGGCAGTCTGTGCACAAATGCCACCCTCCCTCAGCATTTCGATTGGGAGATCATCTCTGCCCGGTGCCTTTCCTGGTCTCAGGCTCTGGATCGCCTTCAGTACTTCCTCCAAAGATGGCACCTAAGCCAGCCACCCACAGGGAGTGACTTCTTCCTCCAACATTTGAGGCACCGCAGCCCCAGCAGGGTCATCCCCACTTTGTCTCACAATGTTTTCCAGGCTGAGGGACTTCCCCTCCCCCAGGACCTTACAGAAATTCTCTGAAAATCTGCAAACCTGTTCCTGGGGGTTGGAGATTGGTTCACCATTCTTTCCCCTAATGATTGTAATAGGTGTGGCGCTACAAGTAACTTTTTTGATAGAATTAAAGAGTGATTTGTGATCGCGGGCCATCGAGGCAGACTCCATCTCCTCAACAACCCGTGACCACCAACCATCCTTGCAGTGCCTCACGGCTCTCCGAAACTCAGAGTGAAGGCTGCGGTAAGCCTCCTCATTCTCTGACGTGTGATGCTGTAGCCGATGAGAGTGGGCCTGTTGTTTTTTCTCAGCCAGCCTGAACACCTCCTCCATCAGCCAGGGTCTCTGAGGAGGTCTGGACCGTGTGCCCAAAACTGCCATTGCAGTTACATGAGCCACAGTCCTAAATCTAGTCCATTTCCCCATGATATCCGGAGGAGTGGTCAGCTGCAAGCGATGCTGAAATTCTCACTTGCAACTTTCATCAGCTAGCCTAAACCAGGCCACTATGGGTTTGAAAGGGGTCCTGGGTTTACACCCAACACCGGAGTGGAAGAATGGCAGGCGCATCTTACAGATGACAAGTCGATGGCCAGTGGGCAGATCAGCTCCACGGTAGGTCCTGGTGTCAAGGACATGGGCCCGCATCCACTGTTCTGTCACTATGTAGTCCAGCAGATGTTCTTGCTTGGACCCGGCATGCATCCATGATGTTGTGTGGATGCGCTGATGCCAGAACGGTGTGTTGGTAATTACGAGCCAATAGGCTGCACAAAAATCTAGCAGCCTCCCAGTGTTTTTATTGAGCTGATCTGGCCAATGTCTTCCAATCACGCCTGACCAGGTGCTAGCATCACGACCAACTTGGGCATTGAAGTCACCCAACATGATGATGGCAGGAGCCAGAGCCGGTCCACTGAACCTCCTGAACACACAACAGAGATCCAGGCGGTACCAGTCCAGCTCCTGACAGAGGAGTGGCAGCCACTCCTCCGCTGTGAGCATTTGAATATTCCACGTGGCCATTCGTAGCGGCTTTTTGTTGTTTCTGGAGGAGCCCAGAGGGTAAGGTGCACACACACACACACACACACACACACACACACACACACACACACACACACACACACACACACGCAAACACACTATGATTTAATTGTGTATTTAAGATACTTCAAATAATAGTTATTAAATTAGCTTCTGTGTAAAATGTCCTTTCGAGCACAGAATTGTATTAAAAACAGTACAGAATTTGAGATGTGCTGGAAATGAATTTTCATAATTAGAATGACAGAAATCTCCTGTGATGCATGAACACACACTGATGGACATTGTTAGTAGTGTTAAAAATGTTTTAATGAGACATTACTTTCTAGAAGTCTACAGGGCTAAATTGCCTAAAGTTGAAGAAACACACATATAAGTTTGATGGATAATAAAATGTGTTTGTATGTTTGTACCTCCAGAAGTTTCTCCTCATTGGGGTAAGTGTCCACAAACAAACCGAGACCGGTGAAGAAATCTCTGTTTCCAAACACTGGACCTGCGCACACACACACACACACACACACACACACACACACACACACACACACACACATATAACGCACAATGTAACACAAACACAATCACTCTAATCTATTCATAAGAATGGTTTGGTGTTGAGACCTTTCTGCATGCGCTCCTTCGTGTACCACACAGCGAGACCGTCACCGTTCAGATTCTTCTTGCCCTGACCGTGAATCTTAAAATGAACCTGCAGCTCCCAATCCTTCAGATGACATGCCTGCACACACACACACACACACACACGTGCGCACAAACAAACACACACACACACACGTGTTATGGTTATGTTTAGGACAATGACTGTTTGACAGGAGTGTTGTTTCAGGACTAACAGAAGATGCTGATCCAGGAATACACCAGTCTTTGTTAAATCCAGGGACTAAAAACTAAATGTTTTTAATTTCCTTCAGAGCAGAAACTGCATTTTTTGTTTTTGAGCTCCGGTGTTCTGCTGCCTCCTTCCAACTATTAACCATTTCAAATGAAAATATAGCTGCAAGCAGCGATGGCGGGCCCAAGCCGGTGGCACCACCACCCCCGTGCCTTTAGGGTCGCTGTGCACGATGGGCAATAACGTAACCTCGCTTTGACCGTCGAGAAGACGTGTGCTGTAGAGCTCGCATCAGCGCAGGCTCTGCAAAAGTGCGCATGGAGGGCACATATCAACCACAAAGTATGCGTGAGCACCCTTCTGATATCTAAAATGAAAAATGACACACCCTACGGTCTCATGGAGTTAATGGACACATGAAATAAGTACACAAGACTGAAAATTCATATGAAGTGTGCCATTTGGGACAGGGCCTATGACCGTGAACCACAAGAGTCACATCTATGAGGTAATTCAAATGTAGAATAATTTTTAACGTCATAGGATGTCATAGGTCAATATCTTTTGCAGCACTTAAACGTGTTAATCCAGAAGGCCAGTATTTATCCGGAGGTCTCTGTACAGGTTTATTAATGTAATTATAATTTACGCACTGCTGAAGTTTCATCGAGATCAGTTAATGTACGCAGAAGTTATAACACACTTCCTTGCTTTTATGCACCCTTTATGTGCTTTTTGGAGCTTCAAAGCTCGTTTGCAATGTGTTCCACATTCAAACCAAAATATCTGACTTTCTGTTGGTCTGTTTGCTCACATGAGACATAAGAGGGTGATTTCAAAGCATTTTGAAAGTGACACACTGCCTTCTGCCAGTTGGTGGCGCTATAACTTTGACTCACAATAGTCACATCCATGTGATCGCTGTTCCAGCGAACACACTGCTGAAGTTTCATTCGAGATCAGTTAATGTATGCAGAAGTTATAACACTTCCTTGCTTTTATGCTCCCTTTATGTGCTTTTTGGAGCTTCAAAGTTCCAACAGAGAAATTCCCTCCCCCTCCCCTCCCCACACACACACACACAGAATTGACAGGGGGCACTTTGTCTGTCAGAGAGAGAAAAATTCAGAGAAATCCACATTCAAAAAACAATATCTGACTTTCTGTTGGTCGGAGCTAATGACTGTAAATTAGAAAGTTGTTCGGCTCGACGAGAACAATATACACGCTGAGTTTTGTAACTGTAGATAGAACTAAGTTATAACACACTTTATGTGTCCTTTTTTAGTCCTAATTCAATTTCCTCGCCACGGCCAAACCGTTCGAGATATCAAAAATCCGTCCGGAATGTAGCATCCTCAATGTCTTGACTTCATGCCGACCGAGTTTGGTGGCGATTGGATTAATTCTCTAGGAGGAATATATATAATTCCAGAGCATGCGTTTCCAAACTACCCATAATAGCCGACTTCCTGTTGGGCTGGCGTAAAACTTAGAGCACGAAAGTTGTTCGGCCCGATGAGATCTACAAGTGTACAGAGTTTCATATTATTACATGCAAGCATGTTTGATATATGGACAAGTGTTCGAATCCTATTCCAGGGGGCGCTGTCGAGCCCCCCTGCCACGCCCCGGGTACCATCTTCGGCCCGGCCGTGAAGGCCACGGGTTCCGACCCGTGTGCAAAGTTTCAAGAGTTTTCGAGCACGTTAAGGGCCCCAAAACCTTGAAAAATAAAAATAAAAGCATTCTCACTCATCAGCCAAATCAGCACCCTCCCCACAGACACAGAGAGACGTAGGGTCAGTGAGAGAGGGAGAGAAAATTCTCCAAAACATCCACATTCAAACCAAAATATCTGACTTTCTGTTGGTCTGAGCTAATGACTGTAAATTAGAAAGTTGTCCGGCTCGATGAGAACAATATAATTACTGAGTTTTGTGACTGTGGGACAAAGTGTAAAGCAACCCCCCCACTTTTGTCAAAAGGTGGCACTACTGAGCCCCTGCACCAAGCCCGTTTCTGAAACTTTGCACATGTCTACTAGCTAATAAATGTGATGTGTCTATCGAGTTTCATGCAATTTGAAGTATGCTAAGAGTCTCAAAAGCATCAAAAAAGAATATTCGAGTTTGAAGCGTTGCCGCGGCAACAGGTATCGAAGATATCAATAATCCTTTCACATGTCTACATCTGCCGTGTGTTTACATTACACACCTAAAGTTTTAAGTAAACCGGGTAAAAATAAGAGGGTGATTTCAAAGCATTTTGAAAGTGAAACACTTCCTTCTGCCAGTTGGTGGCGCTATAACGTTGACTCGCAATAGTCACATCCATGCGATCGGCCTGTTACAGCGAACACACTGCTGAAGTTTCATCGAGATCAATTAATGTATGCAGAAGTTATAACACACTTCCTGTTTCTCTTTTCGCCCCAATAGTCGTAAGAAAAATAATATTCTAACTAAATCAATAGGGCCTTGCCTTTTCAAGGCTTGGGCCCTAATAAGCAATAAAAAGGTTCCCCCATATGGGGGAATTGTCAGCATAGATATCATAACAAGTAAAGTATACAGCAGCCTATTTAAAATAACATTTTCAGTAACCGTATTCTTAATATTAAATATATCATCAATATGTTTAAAATATACATCTGACCATCTAAATCAATGAATAGCCAAAAGTCTCTTTTACCTTCATGCATGCACACACTGCTGGCCGTGCTTGGACTAGACAGCATCTTATGTAGTCCAGATCTATCCTATTTTATACATGTAATAATGAATTCTTTTATTTTAATTATTTGTTTTAATTACAGATCTGCTTCTCAGTCAAAACCCGGCAGCATCATATCTAACAATAACTCAGTGTAGACTGGGAAACTACTGAGAAATGTACTTTTTACCACAATGTTTTAACTTGTATTTATATTATAATTATATCAGGACAACACTTGGTCTGTCAGAGGACTGCAACAACTGTAGTTTTGTTCTTACGGTGACATTGGACTTGGTAGCCGTGTTAGTCAGGAGATTTAGGAGGGAAGCTCCCATTACTTGGGCAACATGAAAAATGTACTGTAACCGTTTCATAAAATACTTTGTTCCCATTTCCAGTTATGTTCTGCCAAACATTTTTGATCGTTATCGGTTTCTTTTTCGTTTCTTGATTTTTAGTCCCAGGATCACTGTCTCTGTCTATAACTGGATTAGTTTTATATGGGGATGTGGGGTAATGTTATATTCACCAGATCTTCTCAGTGATTTTAACCAATTGTGAATCAGTTATATCAGTAATTTTTCAGACTTTAAAGACTGTGCATTCCCGAGCAGGTAAAAATTACAGCATATATTACCTACCATAAAACGGCCTGTAAAAATGACCCCTGGTAATATTCATCCCATGCAAAGTGACGTGCTGGTAAAAAGCTTGTGAATCTGCACTTTCCACCCTGTGAGCCCTTGAAAGGTGGCCAAGAGTCTGAAGTGGATTCTAGTCTGAGAAGATGCGCTTCACAACTTAAAGGTGCTGTATGCGATTTGACCCATTCTAGAATTTCCACAAGCGGTCAAATTGAGCCATGAAAATAGGCCACGCCCCCTCTTTCAAAAACCCTGCACTCCAAAGATACCAATTGAGCTTTATTGAGAGCAGAAACTGTTGTTAAAAACAACAGCGCCCTCAACTGACAAAGGTTATGAACAATATGGCATCAAAATGGCATAATGCCTTAATAATACAATACTATGAGAACACTCAAAATGATTGACAGGCAGAAAGGGTCAGAGACCGGACACATTTTTGTTTGCTGTTTACAGAGTCTAGAGCTGACATAGAGATAGGAGATATCAAACCTGACACTTATTTCATTAATATCTTTCAAGGAGTAGGAAAATTCTTTGCAAAATTTTCCGTGAAACAATAGAAATATGCACACTTTTGGCATGCGCATTAAAAGTGGGAATTGATTGATAGCTACTGGATAGTGACTACTATCCGCTTTGAATCACATTGCTGTTCTTGACAAACTGATGTCTTGCTCAAATAATCTATAAATCAGGCTTCAGCAAACTTAAACAAGTGTCGTTTAATAAAGCATTGAAATCTTAACTAATCATTTGTTTTAAACCAATGCGTCTTGGCTTGCATCACACTGGTCAAATCATGAGACTCTAGTGCGTAACATTTCGAACATACAAATCAACTGAACCAATTTATGCAGAGACCCAGCATCATCACCTCAAACTGTCTCACAACTAAACACTAATCTCTAATATACACTAATCTCACCTAGAGTAACTAAAAAATAAACCCATGTCATAACATAAAATGACATCATTAACATTAAATGGAACATAAAACATAACTATAACCCCCAATAACTTTTAAAAGTTAATTAATAACACCCGCAAACAGTCCCCAAAACCTGCACAGATGTACCTCATTAATTATGCAATGACAACAGCCAATAGCAAGTCCTTAAGCATAAACAACAACAGACGTTAAAGTATATTCCTGGTAAGGACTATAATTCAATGTAGTTTTAATATCTGATATTCATTTAATAGCTGAACATGCCGTTTGCACTAAGAAAAGTGAAATAATGCAGACGCCTGGTTGGTCCATCTAACCACTGATATACAAACACCTCAGGACATGAATAGAACAAGCTAGAAATGAATGAAAGTTGATGAGGGCGGGCTGTCACTGCCATTCTATGTTGTATGTAGACACGTGTTGAACCATAAGGATTTGTTTCCGGTATACACAAGTCCAAATGTTTATGCAAGTAGTTATAACTTACATTATATGACTTATATGATAGTCGTAGGATATATTGTTTGCACAATGTTATCAAGTTTATCAAGTAAAATAACTTTAAATCCTATGTGGGTTTCGTGTTATTCTTCTTTCAAGAGGGAAATTTGACTTAATTCACAGTAAGACAAGATTGATATCGAAGATCAGTCAAAAAGGATAATGAACAAATACTGCTTTGTATCTTCAAGTCACACAATAAAACAGTATAAAACACAGGGCATATTGTGCTATGTAACGTTGTTAAATGCAGACAGAAACAATAAAACGGCACATAAAAAAAGAGGGACCCATACACAAGAACACGCAATTGAACAATACAGTTTCCAGTAATATCCAAAAATGAAGACAGCTACCTTATCAAAGTCAGAAGTTTACATACACCTTAGCCAAACACATTTAAACTCAGTTTATCACAATTCCTGACATTTAATCATAGAAAACATTACCTGTCTTTGGTCAGTTAGGATCACTACTTTATTTTAAGAATGTGAAATATCAGAATAATAGTAGAGAGAATGATTTATTTCAGCTTTTATTTCTTTCATCACATTCCCAGTGGGTCAGAAGTTTACATACACTTTGTTAGTATTTGGTAGCATTGCCTTTAAATTGTTTAACTTGGGTCAAATGTTTTGGGGATCCTTCCACAAGCTTCTCACAATAAGTTGCTGTAATTTTGTCCCATTCCTCCAGACAGAACTGGTGTAACTGAGTCAGGTTTGCAGACCTCCTTGCTCACACACTCTTTTTCAGTTCTGACCACAAATTTTCTATCAGATTGATGTCAGGGCTTTGTCATGGCCACTAGAGTTGGGTGATGTCCCCTAAATTGGCAGTTGACGATGTTGACAGTAAAACATCGCGATGGACGATGATATCGTCGGTGGGGGTGGGTGGGGGGGTTATATAATTTCATATAATTTTCAAAAATTATATGAAAAATTATAATTTCGTTATTTTACTAACCCAACTAATGACTCGTCGGCGCTTTATCAGTAGGTTGCACGACACGTGAAGCATTTTTTTTTTTAGCTTTCACTTAAGAAGAGTTGTGCACTTTTTATTTTAATATATCTCTTTACATAAATACTATTTTCCACTTAAAAACTATAATTTCGTTATTTTACTCACTGATGAGCAAAAGGTCGAGGCAGAAATGACCATGAAGTTAATTGTGCTGCTAATTATAAGTGAAATGTTAATGCCGAATTTCGGTCTGAGTGTTGTTCCCGTTTTCCCGTTCTTTATTTGTTGTTCTTCTATGTTTTAATAAATGTGTGTTATTCATATTCACCTTGTTTCTTTCATTTGATTTGACATTATGGATTTATGGCCAAGGAAAGTTTTCTTTAAAAGTATTAACCAGACAAAAGTTATTTGACGTTCGCTGGTCTGGGTTTATCTTAAACTGCCGCTTCAGTGTATACAAGAGCTATGTGACAATGAGCAAGATTTTCTGAGACACTACAACTACTAATAATTCATTAATAAAGGCTATTTTCTTGTAGCCTACAACATAAAATATTTTAATCTAAATGTACAGTGTAAGACAGGTAAAAAAAAGACAAGAAGCTAACAAGATCAATATTTGTGCAGCCTGCCTGACACGGTATTTTCACAGACTAACACGTCACGTCTCTGGCATATACTACAGTATTTAAAATAGCATATATGCATTAGTTATATTCTCAATTTAATTTACAGAGCAATCCCTGCAAAGTTTTTAGGTTAACTATAGAAGAGACTAGGATTAGTGAGTCACACTAGCAAGACTCGCAAAAGGGGGCGTGGCATCACGATGGTGGCTCTACATCGTGATGTTGGTCAGCCATCACGATGGACGATGATATCGTCCATCGGCACAACCCTAATGGCCACTCCAATTTTTGTTGGAGTTTAAGAACTTTGTTGTCCTTAAGCCATTTTGCCACAACTTTGGAGGTATGCTTGGGGTCATTGTTCATTTGGAAGACACATTTGCGACCAAGCTTTAACTTTCTGTCTGAAGTCTTCAGATGTTGCTTCAATATATCCACATCATTTTTCTTCCTCATGATGCCATCTAGTTTGTGATGTGCACCAGTCCCTCCTGCTGCAAAGCACCCCAACAACATGATGCTGCCACCCCCATTCTTCACGGTTGGGATGGTGTTCTTCAGCTTGCAACCCTCACCCTTTTTCCTATGGTCTATGGTCCTATGAACTATGGTCAATGTGGCCATATTGTTTCATTAGACCAGAGGACATTTCTCCAAAATATAAGATCTTTGTCCCCATGTGCTCTTGCAAACTGTAGTCTGGCTTTTTTATGGCAGTTTTGGAGCAGTGGCTTCTTCCTTGCTGAGCAGTCTTTCAGGTTATGTCGATATAGGACTCGTTTTACTGTGGATATAGATACTCGTCTACCTGTTTCCTTCAGCATCTTCACAAGGTCCTTTGCTGTTGTTCTGGGATTGATTTGCACTTTTCGCAGCAAATTACGTCCATCTCTAAGAGACAGAATGCGTCTCCTTCCTGAGCGGTATGATGGCCGCGTGGTCACATGGTGTTTATATTTGCATACTTTAGTTTGTACAGATAAACCTGGTACCTTCAGGTGTTTGGAAATTGCTCCCAAGAATGAACCAGACTTGTGGAGGTCCACAGTTTCTTTTCTGAGGTCTTGGCTGATTTCTTTTGATTTTAACATGAAAATCAATGATGCACTGAGTTTGAAGGTAGGCCTTAAAATACATCCACAGGTACACCTCCAATTGACTACACTTAGCCAATCAGAAGGCTTGACATAATTTTCTTGAATTTTCCAAGCTACTTAAAGGCACAGTTAACTTAGTGTATGTAAACTTCTGACCCACTGGAATTGTGATATAGTCAATTAAAAGTGAAACAATCTGTCTGTAAACAATTGTTGGGAAAATTACTCATGTCATGCACAAATTAGAAGTCCTAAACGACTTGCCAAAACTATAGTTTGCTAATATGAAATCTGCGGAGATGTTAAAAAAAAACGGAATGATGTCAACCTAAGTGTATGTAAACTTCAGACTTCAACTGTATGTGTGAACTGTGAATATAATGCGGTCTCTCACTGTGATTTTTTAAATCTTGGATGCTGGTCTGGTATAACTTGGCCATATTTTTTTTATTTTTTTTTATGTCTTTTTTTTATTTTATAAATTGGCCATTTTAATGGTATTGTATGTGTATGTATGTGTGTGTGTGTGTGTGTGTGTGTGTGTGTGTGTGTGTGTTGTGATGGCGTCCCCCCCCCATCAAAACTCGTTCTGGCGCCAGTGTTTACAGATATATGTCGGGAAACTAATCCCGTCCGAATAGAATGCTATAGAATGTGCACTAATAAGTGATTATTTTAGTAGTTTGTTAATTTGTGCAGGGAAACGCACCACTCGGCTCCAGATGGCCCCCTGTTTGCTCTGCTGGTCTGGAGTAAGACGGATGTGATCTGTGGTGACCAGAGAATCTCCCATCAACTCCCAGTGAGACGAACCCGACACACCAACACCTCAAAACATATGACAAATATGACATCAACTACAATCACGTGTTTCATCAAACCGCACAATGATGACTGGAAGACTACAGCATAATTTCTGAAAAGGTGCTTTGAAACGTGCGTGTTGTGAAAGGCGCTACACAAATACAAATGACGACTTGAATCAATATAAACACATATAAAACGCATGGAAGCAGAATGCAATTGAATTATTTACATGAGAATTTATTATCACATTTTGTGTATTATTTTATTTGTGTGTCTTACCCTGATAAGGTTTTGACAGTGAATACTCCCTCTTTAAAAACTCCTCCATCTCATGACCGTCATCAGCTATACTCCAACTGAGAGCCGCAAATAAAATCAGCGATGATAAAGAAATCATGATTTTTTTATTCAGAGGGTTTCAAACGCGTCCGCTGAATTCACACTGCAGCCACCAACTCATTCATGCTGTCAGTCTCTGCTGTCACGCGATTGGCAGCAGCTGTTTCACGGCGTGTCCCTATTTGCTCTCGCAATTGTCAATCAAACGTCAGCCCGCCCATACACCAGCAACGGTACTGACAAAACAGAATTAAAATCCGAATTTTAAGTTTAAAATAAATAAATTACTCTACACGTGAAATAATCTTGCGAAGTCATTTTATTTTAATTTTTTATTTTAAGAAAGTCAATAATAATATAATAGAAACGAAACGAAAACCCAAAACTAACATCTTGGGGACAAATATTATATAAATATTTGACATTCAAACTTGGAGAATTTAGGCGTCACATACTATGTAAATAAAGTATTGAGGCTTTTATTTCTTTATTTCTAATTATTATGATTATGAAATCCACTTCCTTCTGGAATATATTACGTAAGGGCTCATGTAGGGACTGTGGTCAAATCAAACGGACTGAAATCAAAGAAAACTCACACCAGCGTCTAATTTCCAGATTAAACACGAATCAAATGATTGACATATTGTGAACCACCTCAGCAAAACAGTGAAAGAAAACTGCAGTTTAATGAAACTTCACATTATATACAAACACTGACTCATTCAACGAAACAGACACTTTACGGTCTGATTCATGAAGATTCTCTGTGAGTTTCTTACTGTAATCTTTCACTCATGAATGTTCAGACACATGTTACATTATCATTTCTATATTACTGGTTTTAAAATCGTTGAAACACGACGGATGCGTCAGATAAAACTACACAACAGTGTAATATACCTTGAGTGGTGTAGTTTGTCGACGGTCCCTCAGAGCTGCAGTATGGCGCGTCGCGCTGCATGTGAAGATCAGATCTGAACATTTAAACACTGTTCAGTGTTCAGTTCTCTAGCACACATTAAACTTTCACTCAGGTCAGTATGGAGCACACGCCTGGCTCACACAGTAAAGAAGTGGATATTTACCGGGACACATGGGTGAGATATCTAGGTGAGTCCAGTGACCTCCAGAAGTGTCTGTTCACCTCATCAGATTTAAACACGCTCTTCATTTCTAAAGGTTATATTGGGTTGAAACTGCAGTGTTTCCCAGAGATAATGTTGTTTATTGTATATTAATTTAATAAGTTAGCAATGAGCTCAATGCACGAGTCATGAGTTTGTTTTGGACTTTAGTTTTGTCAGTTAATGCTGAAAGGTGGCAACAGGAAGTTTAAATCATATAAAAAAAATTCATGTTATTGTTCTCTTTTTTTTTTTTCTCGATGCTTTATTTGCCCTTAAACATGAAACATTTTCAGCTGTTAGAATGACACCAGAACGCAATCAAGCAAAAGCAGTTCTTTTTCAGACACTATAAAGTACATCAGATGTCACTTGATATTATTGTGAATTCACATCAGAATGACACACAATATTGTATCTACCGTGACACAAACACGAATTTAGATTTTTTTTGTTCTTTTTTCGTCATTCGACACTTCTTATTTTGATCTCTTTGAACATCATATGCTTCCCCAGAGTGTCCAATTTAAGAACAAGACAAAATGACAAAGTAAATCGGTGTTTCCAGGTGAATATAATCTGATATTAGTGTTATTGTGTGCAGACTCATAAAGGGTCAAGTCCTTGAGAATCAACGATCAGTTGACATGTTTTAGGCCTCTAAAGGGTGTAGACTATATAGTGCCCTACAGAGAAAGTTCCTCCTCGTGTCAGATCCAAAATGTATTCACAATCTTGTTCTGTTTTCGTAGTTATTTTAACATAATTTACAATAATGTTCATTTCGTTTCAGCAATTCTGAAAAAATCATTAATAAAACTCTGTGTAAAAAAACAACAACCGTTTAACATATATTTTGAAGAACAACAAACAGGAGAGCTTTCAGAGTGTTTATGTGAACAGCTGATGTCAATATCAGTTCAGCAGAAGTCTTAAAAGTTTTAAATTGATCAAGTCCATTTTGGCTGCAACAAATCTTTTGCATTATGTTTTTTTTTTCTTTTTTCATCAACACACTGATGGCTACCAAAAATCAGCTTATTCAAGAAATCCAACAACACAATAAAACTGCATTTACACTAGACTTGAAGTCATTGAGTTACAGAGTTATAGCTTATAAACGTTAAAGACAGACTTCGCATGAGCTCTGAGGTTGTCAATAGATGCTATTTGCTTCTGCTGAAGACATCAGTCAGTGTCATTTTAAAAAAGTGTTTAATTGTGGAATTCCTGCTGAAGAACTACAGTACCCATAATCCAAAAGAGAGATCCACCAATCAGAGAATCACGTCAAAAGAGCTCCGCCCACTCCCATGATGCACTGTGAATGACGCAATGAGTCGCGCTCCCTAAACTCTCAAAATACTTATATATTTGATATATCTGAATGTTTTTTTATAAAATCAGATTATATTGTTTCTGTAGTAGCATCTTTAAATCGCTAGTTTTATATTTTTACATAGTTTTTAATTAGATTGTTTATGACTTTACCCTAAGTTAGCATAATCCATGTAATATCGCGCATTTAAACGTGCTCAATTGTGAATCCCATCACTGATCTAACGTTTGGTTCTGTTTGATACAGGATGCTTTTCATCATAAAACTGTAATTGTTTGTCAGATAGTTTCAGTGTTTGTGCTGAGAGAATAAATGCATACAGAACTGTGTTTCTATGGAGCAGAATGTTCCTGTATAAATGGCACAGATATTTAACCGCTTCTCACACGTGTTACCTGCAGGTTATGCCAACGAGGTGGGCGAGGCGTTCCGTGCGTTGGTGCCAGTCAGTCTGGTGTGGGCCAGTTACGCTGTTGCCACGGCATACGTGTCAGCTGATGCAATGGACAAAGGCAAGAAAGCTGCTGTGGTGAGTGAATCAATCACATGACCTGCAGTCAGTCATGTGTGTGTGTGTGTGTGAGAGAGAGAGAGACAGTGTTCCTCACAAATCTGATTAGAAAATAAAGATTCAAATAAAACACTGAGAATGAGAATAATAAAAAAAAAACCCTCCAGGATGCATTTTACAGTCGAGAATTCTGCAGCAAAATATGTTTAATTGTCATTTTAATGGCACTGTAACAGTTAAAGGATGGGCGAGGAGGAGGCGGGAACCGGCTGAACAGTAAACAAACTTTAATGAAATAATGAACTTAAAGCAACATAAAACATAAGGGCACAGACACACGTGCAACACGGCCGTATGCAACTCTCTCTCAAACTGGCGTCTCCGGCCGCCCTTTATCTCGCTCTCCCGCTGATCAGCTGATTCGGCGCCGGTCATGCCCTCCTCCTCGCCACAGTTACAATGCAAAAAACAAATTGATGTTCCTATAAACAGGCTTCATTGTCTTTATGCATAATATAATTTCATGTATTGGGGTGAGATGTGCCCTGTTACTCATATATCTGTATGTCTCGTGTTTAAGTGTTCTGTTTGTGTTTGAAGGCTCACGATGAGAATCCCGGTAAGTCTGCACAGGTGGCTGTTGCCGTGGTCGACACGTTTGTGTGGCAGGCTCTGGCTTCAGTGGCCATTCCTGGATTCACCATTAACCGCGTGTGTGCTGCGTCTCTGTTTGTGCTCGGAAAAACCACACGCTGGCCGTTACCTGTGCGCAAGTGGACGACAACTGCCATCGGCCTCTCCACCATCCCCTTCATCATCAAACCCATTGACAGGTTTGTGTGTGTGTGTGTGTGTCTGTGTCTATGTCTGTGCACGTGTGTTTGTGTGTGATCTCAGGCAGCATAATTGTGCCTGAGGCATTAATTCTGGACACGCACTGCAGTTGCACTTTTCTCCAAACAACAGATGGCAGTGCAGAGAAAATGTCATCTAATCTAGCAAGAAACTGCAGTAAAGAAGTGCTTTGCTAAACTTAACATTAATCTAGCCAGTTGTTATAATAACAGTTAATGTTCGCTGTCATATGCAAGAGGTTAGCACAACAGAAACACTTAAAGTTCCCTTGATGTGCCTTGACAAGTGCAGTTTTCTTTGGCCTGTATAAATCCTATGTAAACATGAAGCTTTCAAAATATCCAATAGGCTTTAGTTTACATTTCAGCTCCTGGCACACACACACACACACACACTGCTGGGAAAATGTGACTTGATTTCAATCAAACAATATAAATACATAACCAGAGTCCACTGCAGATGAATGAAAAACAAGCGAGCAAGTAAAATATCACAATATATCAATGTATGATTCATAAAACACTTAAACGTAAAGGATACAGAACACTTACTCATCCAATAAACAAGAGTGCTGTTATGGACGTATATCAGCACGGCCGCAGGTAATCACAGAGAGAACAGCAGAACAGAATGTGTTGTTGCTTTTATACAACAGTTTAACAAACAAGTAAAACAATAACTAAAGAAAAAATAAGATTTGTCCAAAAACACACTTTTGTGTGGAACTACTTTTTCACAAGCTGTCTGTCTGTCATCAGGTCTGTGGATTTCCTGCTGGACTCCAGTCTGAGAAAACTCTACGGTGAAGGATCAAAACATGAATGAACTGACCTCTGACCTCTGACCTCATCAGGAGCTTCTGGAGTTTTAAAATGAACTGTGCCATTTTCTTTCTTATTTTTGTACATTATTGCCTTCGAATGTTCTCTGCAGTTTATTGGTTTTGTTTACTGGTTGAATTTCAGGTTTGAAAGTTTAAAGATTGAATTGTTTTCTCAAACTGTATAAATGTTAACGTGTCATATCTGTTATTTAAAAATAATCGTAACTACAATATTTGATTTTCTGCATGTTTAATGTTTTTTTAAGGTGTTGAATCTTTGTAATTTGCTGTGAAAAGAATCTTATGGGAAAGGACAAAGAAGCGCCTCTCATAAAGCCATATAATATGCAAGTTCAGTTGTGGCATTACAAATGATATTTTTTAAGAAAATGTTTCTTAAATTTCTTGACTTCCAGCCATAATTTAGCATTTAAATCCATATCTGTAATGCAGTTATACAGTCTGTCATGATATAGTGTCTATAATGGATCAGAAAGGTGATTTGAGGGGAAATATATTATTGAGTCTGTTCACTTTGTCCTGATGTCAACATTTAAAACATGGTTGAGGAGGAAGTTTATTTTCTTATTGTAAATGTCTGTAGTGAAATATCAGATTGTTATTTAGTTTATAGTTATACATCACAGATTTATGAATCTTGAAGATGAACAACAATAACTTCTGATATGTGAAAATGAATAATTCTCCTTATTAAAAACAACAACATGTGGATTGATTCTGTGTTGTATTCTTTATCACCCAAATTAAACTGCATTAAATCAGGGTTGTGGATTGAACAGCTCAAACAAAGACAGAAATGTGCAGAGTGATGAGACTCTGATACTAACAGAATCATTACATCACAGTGTCTCATGTCCTCTGTTTCTACTCATACTTGAGTGCAGTGAGAGTGTTCAATCTCAATGACTGTCAGCTGATCAGTGTTGACTTGATTAGCAGCAGATCATCAGAACATAAAAACACAAGAACAGTTCACTGCTGTTTGTCAGGAAGATGATTTCATGTGGTTTACTCTTCATGTTCGTGGCCACTGCAGTGGCACAGAAAGGTAGATAAACTGTTCTTTCAGTTTCAGAATCAGTGAATGTTCGTCACAGCGCAGGAAACACATTTGAGCAGTTCAATGTTTTCACTGTGAATGCCAGGAAGAGACGTACAGACATGTTGACACAATATATGAGAAGGCACCAAAAACTAATATTTGTGACTACATACTCTTGTCATGTGAGGACATTAATCTCCTTTCAGATTAAAAGGGATTTTTTTTGTGTAATCGTCTGACACTTAACGTAATCTGAGCTAGTGTTTTATGTTTACTTGTTACCAGCTGTATTAGAAATATTGTTCTTTAAATGATGGAATTAATAAAAAAAAATGCTAATTTAGGTAACTTTTGTACTCTGATGTTTAAAACATCAAACAATCCACGGATAAAATACAGTCGTTTAACAGAAACTGTCAAACATATGAGGACAAAGGGCACAGGACACATGTATTGTTATTAATTATGGTACAATGAGTCTCAAGGCACACCTTAGTATTTTATAGTGATATTATATAGATATAGGGCAAAATATCAACTTATGCAAATAACTGACATGGCAAGATACTTTTCTGAGTAACAATGAAGATAATACTCTGAATTACTACTACAGAAAAGGGTGCACAATATCCTGCTAATTTCAAACACATTTAGCATTTTATTACATCAAGTATTCTATAAATAAACAAAGAGTCAATGCGAGTCCACTTTGAACTTTCTTCAGAACAAATCTAATTCCACCACTTAAAAAAAAAACAATGTTTTATTAGGGCTTTCAGCTCCTGCAACTGGGGTGCTATTTAAAAATATGATCCTAAAACTTATGGGACAGTTATTAAAAACATTTAATCGTACTGAATAAAATGGATACATTTTTCCCAAAATAATTACAGGAACATTTAGCAGTTCGTAGTGACAAAAATGTGTTTACAAAACTGTGGTAGTTTTTGTTGCTATTTAGTGTTTTGGGAAAAAATCAAAGGAGTCTTTTACCCCGTGTGGCCTTTAGCCACGCTGAACCCTATTATTAGGGTATAACAGCTTCTTTTCCACTATTGGGCCAATGTGAGCCAGGGCTATCAACTCGCCAGCCGGGGGCAATAGCCTCGTGCCACAAGATCAAAATCAAGTTGTGTTCACACCATCGAGCCAATAGCCCCGCAGCATAACCCAAAAATCCACCCTTACTACACCGCTGCAGTGCCAACATCACACACCCAGCCCATTTCACAAGCAAGAGGGAAACTCAAGCTGCAGTATCATATTGAGGCATTCAAATTTATATAAAATGTAACTTTGTTACAGTCGGTGAGTTGTCGATGTCCCAGCATACTGTCCATGATCTCAAACCATGGAAAGTTCTTTCTTTGGACACTGCTTTGTCCATTGTGCATTTTAAGGGATTTGTACTGTACCCACATTTTCTTTCCCCCCTAACCTCTACCATTGTGCCCTGGTTACACAACCTGTTAAGTTGGGAGAAATGCCTTGAACCCGCCTCAGTCCCCAGTTGGCCTTGTTTGGCCCAAGGGTAATTGGTGAGTCAAAGGCCATTGGCACTGAGAAAGCCCCAAGAAGGCACAATGAAGCCCCAGAAGTGACAGTGGGAACGCCACTGGCCCTAGCACTATTTATCAATTTAATCCCATTGAACAAAATTAAAAAATTGACAGTTTATTCTCAAAATAAATGTGATAATTTCAGGGATTCTCATTAGCTTTGAGGTAACATTTACGTTTTTAAATATTATTTAATGTTAATTATATAACTTCAAAATCAACCTTTAGACATTGCATGCGAGGACCTCATGGATCAACAAAATGTTGCAGTACACAGTTACAAACAGTGTGTGTGTGTGTGCTACAGCTCCATTGTACATGCACTAACATGAAGAAATGTATGTTGAACATTTGGCTCAACATTGTCACATACTTATGGCTCTTATGACTTGTGACAACTCATCGGTCTATCACATTTGTAATTACTGTATGTGTTTGTTCAGATTTGTCTCTAGACTGCAGCAGTGATTCTGTGACTGTGAAGTGGAAGCCCCAGCTGGATGAAGGTCAGAAGGTCAATCCATCTAAAGCCCTGCTGGGGAACTGCCCACCCAGTTTCATTGTGTCAGACGACACGCTGCTGTTCTACGTGTTATTGAGCGACTGTGGCTTTCTGAAGCAGGTACATTCTCAAACGAGTGAGATTCACTTTGTGCTTGCATGTAATTCTCCTGGTTAATGGTGTTGCGCTGCTCTGTCAGGTGATTGACGACAAAGTGACTTATTCAAACCTGCTGATCTACGAGCGACAGTCGGGACTGCCCTTATCTCAATCAGTCCAATGCGTTTATGACTCGTAGGTGATCAAACGTCAATCTACACTATTCATCATCCTCTCAGTTATTGTGGGATGAATTTAAGTTTGAGCTTTTTTTCACACAGACCTGAAAATAAATTACCAGCAATTGTTCCTGTAGAACAGACTGAAGGAGATGTGACCTTCAACATGGAGCTCATGAACAGTTAGTGGAACCCACAACCACGTTCCATCATCTGAATACTCATTCCTGAGGGTATGCCCTCATCGTTCATGTGTGCAGGTGATTTCAGCGCTCCAGCTCCATCTTCAGTGTTCCAGTTGGGCTCCAGTATTCCCATCAGAGTGCAAGTGGAGGAGCAGGATGACAGACTACTGCAGGTTTATCTGAAGAACTGTGTGGCAGCAACACACTCCGACCTGAGCCGCGCGACTCGCGTGCACACCATCATCGCCAATGCAGGGTAAGAATGATTGTTTTCAACAGCTTTTCATGAGTGTTAAAATCAAGTGCTCTAGTGAGCAGTACCTTGCCTTTTTCAGCCTAAACCGGAAAATGACATTCAAACTACAGACCTAATTATGGTCTCATTTAAAGACACTTGGTAATAGGTAAAATATATACAAGTATTAAACTGTAATAAAAATGTAATAAGTTATAGATGTTTAAGTTTATTGCATTGAAAATGTACTGCACTAAACTTAACATTTCTAGAAAAGCAAAGCCATAAGTCTAACCAAGATGTGTTCAAAATTGAGGTCAATATCTTAATGAGGATTCTGTAAAACTTCTATGTGCAGTACCACAAATGTCCACTGGATGATTCCTAAGCTCATTTGGTGATGATTCCTATAGCAGCAGGACTCCTCTTCTCTGTAGCTCACTGTCTCCAAAAGAACACCTGTTTGAAGTCACTGTTCTAAACTAAACAAGGGCGACCCCTGTAACTATAGAAACATCATACTATTGCCTACATGGTCTGCCAGTCAAACCTTATGGAGAGATCCATTAAAGTGTTTGATCCACTGAAATGGCCAATGTGCGATTTGAGATGCAACTGATGCATGAAGGGAATGGCTGCTAGCCGAGCTTCAAAAAGGGTGGGAGCTCCAAACCACCATAAAAGTAATACAGAGCCCTTAACCCATTCCCTAACTGTGTGCAAGTGCCGCCCCCTTCTGGAGTTACCCCACCCTCTTTTGGAGTTTTCTCGCCCATTTGAGAGAAGGATATAGCTACAGGCAGAGTTCCAAAAAAGGGTGGGAACCTAAACTGCCAGCAAAGGTATAGAGAACCTAACCCTTTCCCTAAAAGAACTGCTTTGAGCTCCACATGAAAAGTGCTCGCAAACAACGTCATGTTCTGCATTTTCGTGATCGTTAAGACTTAATGTGCTTCTGTGGTAATTCAATTGTGCATTACTTTGCAGCCCCTGTACTTTATTTCTGTCACAAGTCCTATCTGTGCTTGTTTTGTACAACCAATAACATTAAGAGGTGATCAGTGACAGAATTGTTTGTGTCTGAGTGAACACATTTTTAAAATTTCACATGTTATTCAGAAAGTGGTGAAATTTGACTAAAATGCGCTCCTCCCGTGTTCAGATATTTACCGCACAAACTGGTCTGATAAGCTTCCGAGTTTGACGTACTGCTTCACAGTTCCTTTCCACCATAAAAACAGATCCATATCTTTTGGCTTTGTTCAGAGTTTTGAACCCTACCCAGCAAGTCATAAAGTTGCACTTCTGGATTGCTTGAACTCTTTACATTGACTTGGTGGATATTGGCTGGGTGTGGTCCTGTCATTGATGCTCTGTTAAATCTTTGTTTCAAAGAGTATGGAATGTTTTAAAGTGAGACAAACCAATTAATACATTGAAACATCACAATTGATCAAATACATAGTTATCCTTTGATACTTTGTTTGTGGTGCTGTTTTTGTTACAGCAGCACAAAAAATGTAAAGTGATCCAGAACCCATGAAGATCTTAATTACCAATTAAAATTATATATGTATATAAATTGGCAATTTTAATCAATTTAAAATAATAAAAAATAAATTTCCTTTAAGTTACCAGTTCTTAACCTGTTCCTACTGCCCCTATAATGGCTGCAGTTCATCACCTCTTTGTAAACTCGTCATAAAAAGAACCTATGAACATAAAATGATCAAGACATAAACTGAAGTTTCACAGACTGTGACTGTGACTAACAAAAATAACAGTCAGTATCTGGTGTGGCACCAGCTGCATTAAGTTCTGCAGAGCATCTCCTCCTCATGGACTGCACCAGATTTACCAGTTCTTGCTGGGAGATGTTACCCCACTCTTCCACCAAGACACTTGCAAGTTCCTAGACATTTCTGGGGGGAATGGCCCTAGCCCTCACCCTCTGATCCAACAGGTCTCCGACGTGCTCAATGGGATTGAGATCCGGGCTCTTCTCTGGCCAAACACTGACATTCTTGTCTTGCAGGAAATCACACACAGAACAAGCAGTATGGCTGGCGGCATTGTCATGCTGGAGGGTCATGTCAGGATGAGACTGAAGGAAGAGTACCACATGAGGGAGGAGGATGTCTTCCCTGTAACACACAGCGTTGAGATGGTCTGCAATCACAAGCTCAGTCCGATGATGCTGTAACACACCACCCCAGACCATGATGGACCCTGCAACTCCAAATCGATCCCGCTCCAGAGTGCAGGCCTCAGTGTAACGCTCACTCCTTCGATGATAAACGCGAGTCTGACCATCAGCCCTGGGGAGACAATACCGTGACTCGTCAGTGAAGAGCACTTTTTGCCAGTCCTGTCTGGTCCAGCGAAGGTGGATTTGTGCACATAGGCGACGTTGTTTCCGGTGATGTCTGGTAAGGACCTGCCTTACAACAGGCCTACAAGCCCTCAGTCCAGCCTCTCTCAACCTATTGCGGACAGTCTAAGCACTGATGGAGAGATTGGGCATTCCTGGAGTAAATCGGGCAGTTGTTGTCGCCATCCTGTACCTGTCCTGCACGTGTGATATTCGGATGTACCGATCCTGTGCAGGTGTTGTTACCCGTGGTCTGTCACTGCGTGAATGATCAGCTGTCCTTCCTGTCTCCCTGTAGCACTGTCTCACAGTACAGACATTGCAGTTTATTACCCTGGCCACATCTGCAGTCCTCATGCCTCCATGCAGCATTCCTAAGGCACGTTCACACAGATGAGCAGGACCCTGGGCATCTTTCTTTTGGTGTTTTTCAGAGTCAGTAGAAAGGTCTTTTAGTTTTTATAACTGTGACATTAATTTCCTCCTGTCTGTAAGCTGTTACTGTCTTAACAACCGTTCCACAGGTGCATGTTCATTAACTGTTTATGGTTCATTGAACAAGCATGGAAAACCCTTTAAAATAAAGAGCTGTAAAGATATTTGGATTTGTACAAAATTATCTTTTAAATACAGTGTCCTGAAAAAGGGATGTTTATAATTTGTGGTCCATTTTGACAGACACTTGTAAGTTTGTTGCCCAGATGTCAGATTTAACTAAATTAATATAGAAACAATGTTATAAAAGCTAATTTTTAAAGGAATTGACCTAGAAATTATTTTTCATTAAATATTTTTATGAAATTGTACATGAAACTTTCCTTAAAGGAACTAGAGATCCAATGGAGCTCAATGTGAATATGCAGCCTATAGCAAACAACCGGTTCAGAAATGGATGGAGAATTCTTAAAGGATACAGACATCAAACCAATAAAAATACCAGAAATCAATTGGAAAAATGTAGCTAAACCATATATTTTCATAATTATCTATAAATTCATAACATATTAGTCTCGAGTAAATCCTACTGTCATGTGATCTCTTTCTGGATGAATGGACAACACACTATTTGAAGCACACTAATACACTCGTTGCATAAATTGGTAGAATATTTAAAAGAATTGTTTCGGTCTAAAGAAATGTGAAGTAGACTTCCAAAAATCCACCAATTTCTACTATTTTGCACACTTTTGGACTACAGGATCTAATGGAGGATGTTTAGTGAAGCCATCAAATGACCAGTATACTGGATCTTACATGATTACAGATGTTTTTGCAGAATTATTTCATAAAATGGGATGTATGCTACAAATGTTTTGATGTTTATTCTTTACATATATTATCGAAATATGTTATAAGATATTGATCATGAAACCGCTTTCAGCCATCAAAACATACGATTGAGAGCTTTCAAATAATGTAATGATCACTTTAATTGGACATTTAAACATGTAGTTTATGCAAAACTTTAAAAAGTGGGTAAATTAACTGCAGGTTAATATGACAACATCTGCTCAAACCAAAGTAATTAAAATATTAAAAACTTAGTACAGAAGAGTTGAATATTTTGTTCAGTGTATTGAGGGATCATTAATGTTCAGTATAACCGGAATGATCAGCACAGGTAAATGAAGTGCTGTTGATGTTAATCTGACTCTGGGATCTTTGTGCTCTTGTAGGTGTCTGATGGAAAGTAAAGAAGGAAACTCAACGTTTCTGCCGAGAAGAAAACCGTCTGAGCTCCGTCTTTATATTGAAGCTTTTAAGTTTGCTCTTGGAGAGAATGTGAGAACTGTAGTTCTCTTACGAGAGGTTCTCTCGTATTGCGTAAGCTAGCTTACGCTACGGGAAAGATTCATCTTTTCTGAGATATTGAAGCCAAAAAATGATCCTTAATTTTTGTATCCATTGTCAACGCAGTGCGGCAGCTGCAGACCTTGAGCGGGCTAGCTAGCGAGCTCATAGGTTGCTCTGTGGCAACTGCTGCAGCCTATAGATCGAGCTTGGGCGTAACTCAAGATCCAATGAGAGGCATCCGGCTCACTGCATCAAAGCCCGCCAAAATGGGCGTGACTAGAGTGCATATAAGCATAGTTCAGTAGGCTGGAACCCTGATTTTCATCTCTTCAGCGAAGCTCTCCGCGATCGCTGACCTGGAAGCCGCTCGCCGCTCGAGGGGCATCTAGCAAGCGTGGACAGCGCTAGAAGAAGCCGGCCGCCTCAGCCACCTTCAGCCATCCTGCGAAGCTACGCCCTCCGACGACGTATCCTTTTATTCAGCAAGCTAGTTCTCACGTAACTATTCACAAAAGAGTACGAGCGTCTTTTTCAAGATGCCTCGCTCCACTTGCGCCTCATGTCGCCCTTCTCAGCACAGGAGACCGCCACATCATCTGGCGCCTCTGCCTGGGACTGGGGCACGCAGAGCTCGCCTCACTGAGGGCGGATGCGATTTCTGCGAGGAGCTACCGGTGTCGACCCTGCGGGCTCGACTCGGCGGTCAAAGCAGAAACCGCCACGCCGCTTTACCCTCAGCCACAAGAGGAAGAAGCGCCGCCACAAAGGCTGCCGGAAACTGTGGTTGAAGCGACTGCCTCGCCGAGCCTCTCCCTCGAAAGCATCGCTCACCCTCCCCGCCTCGGACGCCGCAGTTGCCGCCGAGCGGCCGCGACTGCTGCCATCTCGGATGACGAGGCGGAGGATAAGGGCCGCTGTTCCATCATGGCTTCGACAGCGAGGAGTGGACAGGCTCCCAAGCCTCCTCCTCGCCCAGGAATCCAGCAGGACCCGCGCCGAGTCGGCGGGAGTAAACACGCCTCTCACACAGGCCGCCGACCGCCTCGGGCTCGAAGTGGTCACCGCCCCTGAGCAGGCACCCAACAGACTCGACGGCTGCTTTCTTCAAAGCCATCGCCGCTCTACACCCAGCGCCCGGCCGCTCCCTTCCTGCCGGAATTACATACGGAGCTTGCAAAGTCGTGGAACGCCCTTTTTCAGCCAGGACCCGCTTCACACGCCTCCACCTCTCTCGTCGGTGGACGGCGCCACTGAGAGAGGCTACTCCTCCATCCCCCGGTCGAGGACTCGGTAGCAGCACACCTTTGTCCGCCTCCGCGAGATGGCGCTCCAAGCCTGTGCTCCCGCCTAAGGCCTGCAGAGCGACTTCCGCCTATATTGGCCGCGCCTATTCCGCCGCCGCCAAGCCGCGATCTGCTCTGCACTCAATGGCCGCTTTACAGATCCTACAAGCAGACCTTCTTCGGAGTGGGATGAGAAAGGCAGGCACCCAGAGGCTGTTACTGATCTACGGCGCGACAGACCTCGCCCTTCAGGCTACCAAAGCTGCAGCCCAAGCTCTAGGGAAGTGCATGGCCTCGCTGACTGTGACCGAGAGACACTTATGGCTAACACTAGCCGACATGGGAGAAGCAGAGCGCTCCACGTTCCTCAACGCACCGCCTCTCCAACCGGTCTCTTCGGCTCCGCGGTGAGTGGCATTGTTGACCGCTTCTCAGAAGTCCAGAAAGCCACCCAAGCCATGAACCTCTTCCTGCCGCGTCGCGCTAGCTCCTCTGCAGGCCGCTCACGTGATCAGCCTCCTGCACGCAGCCTCTTCACAGCGTCCAGTTCAACAATCTCAGACTTCTCAGCGTCGACAGGGCGGCCGCCTCGATCAGGCTCAGACAGCCACCGCAGACTGCCGCCCGCTGGCCTCGATCTAAGGTAACGCTGAAACCCGAGCAGCCGAAGTCTTCCTAACTGTGTTGAACAAACGACGGCTCAGTCCCGCCGCGGCCGGACCACCGTCAAAGCTTTGCCCCCTGTCAGTCCCCTTCTCTCAGGCTACTACAGTGGTGAATTTAGCAGCCAACAAGCCGGTGACACTGCCCGCTTGCTCAGACTCAAACGCCGCTTTCACGGCGACCCAAATAAATCTTGTAAAGAGCAAACAGGTCTTATGTGTAGAAAAAGTGCCCACAACCCAGTGTTCGCCCTACACACAAGCATAACACATCCCGTGCCCCTATCAGAGCACGCCTCATAAAGCGGTTACTGAACCGCTCGAAGCGCCAGAGTCAATGAAGGCGCTCACAAATGCGCATGCGCTACCATTCTCTGCCCGCTCTGTCACACGACCAGCCCTATGTGTAGAAAATGTGCCCACAATCCAGTGTTCACTTCTGCACACAAGCACTGCATGTCTCGTGGTCCCCACCAGAGCACGCCACATAAAGCGGTTACTGAACCGCCGAGCGCTAGAGTCAATAAATGCGCCCACAAATGCGCATGCGCTACCATTCTCTGCCCGCTCTGTTACACGGCCAGCAACCATTCCTCTGTGTGTAAGTCCCGTGCTATACTATGCATCACGTAACAGATGTGACTCTTTCCCCATTCATTCCAATCGGAAGTCACTCACAAAACAGCCTGTTCATGCTGTCTGCGAAGCAATCATGCATGAACACACTAAACGCCGCCACACATTTTGTTCAGCTCTGTGTGCGGCAATCAGAGCTGAATTGGCCATTCACCCTCTAGCTGCTACGCTTCAAAGCATGGGAAGCTATTCCAGGGATATCCAAGTGGGTGTTAAGCACAATACAACAGGGCTATTTGCTACAGTTCGATCACAGCCCCCTCGCCTCAGAGCTGCTCGAAACCACTGTGAACACGGAAGCAGCGTGCATGCTTCGCTCAGAAATAGCAAGCCTTCTGTGCAAAAGGGCCATAGAAAAAGTGCCACCCTCTCTGAGCTGAAGTCGGGCTTTACAGCCATTATTTTCTTGTTCCCAAGAAAGACGGCGCCTCAGACCCATATTAGATCTCAGGGTTTTGAACAAGGTGCTTGCAAAAGACCGCTCAAAATGCTTACAATCAGGAAACTCCTCGCACGATGTGCCTAGGGGACTGGTTTATTTCTCTCGATCTGAAAGATGCATACTTTCAGATTCAGATAAATCCCGCCACAGGCCATTCTTGAGATTCGCCTCGACGGCCAGGTTTATCAATACACCGTCCTTCCGCTCGGCCTGTCCTTAGCACCTCGTACTTTCACGGCGTGCATGGATGCGGCGCCGCACTCCTGGCGGAGTCAGGGTTTGCGAATTCTGAACTATTTGGACGACTGGCTGATTATGGCTCAGTCACATATGGAGCTTCTGTCTCACAGAGCAGTTCTCCTCAGCCATCTGAACAGTTTGGGTCTTGCAGTCAATTGGACCAAGAGCTCACTACAGCCCAGTCAGACCATTTCCTTCCTGGGAATAGAACTAGACTCCGTGGCAATGACGGCTCGCTTATCTACACAGCGCACGACGCCGTGTTCAGCTGACTAGCCGCATCTTTTCAGATGAACAGCCTCACGCTTCTGAAGAAATTCCAGAGAGTGCTAGGTTACATGGCCTCAGCCGCAGCAGTACTTCAGCTGGGTTTACTGCACATGCCCGCTTCAGCATTGGCTAAACACCTGCTGCCTCGCCGGGCTTGGGCCACAGGCCGCCAGCCCATCAAGGTGACTCAGACCTGCATATCAGCTCTGCAGCCCTGGACAGTGGCCGAATGGTATCAGCGGGAGTGACAATGGGAGCTGTATCTCGCCGAAAGTCATCTCGACAGACGCGTCCAACACGGGTTGGGGCGCGGTCCGCGAGGGCTCTCCGGTTTTCGCCTATGGTCAGTTCAGGAAAAGCTCCTTCACATAAATTGTCTGGAAATGATAGCGGTCGAGTACGCGCCGTGCGCTTTCTCCCGGTCATTCAGGGTCACCACGCCCTGGTCCGCTCGACAACAGATCTGTGGTATCCTACCTAAACCGCCAGGGCGGTGTCAGATCCAGGAACCTCTTCCATCTGACAAAACGCATACTGAGTTGGTCCCAGCGCCACCTGCGCCGCTGAGGGCGACGCACGTGCCAGGCCACCTGAACGACGGCCCGACAGACTGTCCAGAGACAATATTCCCCAGGGAATGGTCCCTGCACGCTCAAACAGTCCAGACGCTATGGCACCTATTCGGCAGAGCAGAGATAGACCTCTTTGCGCCCAAAGAGAACTCTCACTGCCCAATATTTTTCTCGAAGCGAGGACGCCGCTGGCCCAGGACTGGCCCAGACGCCCGCTTACGCCTTCCCTCCCGCCTCGCTATTGCCACAGGTAATGCAGAGGATCAGGGAAACGCGCCACTCGGTGCTCCTCATAGCCCCGCTGGGAGAATCAGACATGGTTCCCGGAGCTTACGCAGCTGTCACTGACAGCGCGTGGCCCATCCCAGTGAGAGCAGATCTCCTCTCTCAAGCTCAGCGGCACAATCTGGCATCCCCACCCAGAGCGCTGGGCGCTGCATGCGTGGGTGATCAACGACTACCCGTCGCTCTGCCAGAAGGAGTAATAAACACCATCATACACGCTAGAGCCCCTTCCACGAGAAGACTCTATGCGCCAAAATGGTCTGTGTTCTCAAAATGGTGCACCGACAGAGACCTGGACCCGCTGGACATGTGGGGTGTCGCCGCTGCTCAGTATTTCTACAAGAGCTGCTGGATAAGGGCAGATCCCCATCCACGCCAAAGTGTATGTGGCGGCCGCTGCGGCGTTCGCTGAACCCCTGCACGGCCAGTCATGGGGTAAAACGAGCTGGTCATCCGCTTCCTCAGGGGAGCTAGAAGGATGAACCCCGCGCCTCCATCGGTTCCTATCTGGGATCTTTCTATAGTTCTCGAAACTATGAAAGCCCCCTTTCGAACCACTTCAATCCGTGGATTTGAAATACCTTTCACTCAAAACCGCTTTTCTGACTGCCCTGTCATCAGTCAAACGTGTGGGAGACCTTCACGCTGTCTGTCAGCCATGCGTGTCTTGAGTTTGGACCAAGTGACTCCAAGGTCATTTTAAAGCCTAGACAGGGCTATGTTCCCAAGGTGATCGGTACTCCTTTCAGAGCACAGGTCATTTCCTATCGGCGCTGCCAGCACCGGATAGCGAACGCGACGCCAATCTCCTTTGCCCGGTCAGAGCACTGAGATTGTATACTGCGCGCTCCGCTGCTTTCAGACGCTCGAGCAGCTTTTCGCTTCGCTCGAGGGCGCACCAAAGGTCTCGCCGCCTAAACAGACACTATCTAGATGGATAGTGGACGCTATTGCTGCTGCATACGCGCACAAAGACCTGCCATGCCCGTTGGGCATTAGGGCTCACTCCACTAGAGGCATGGCATCCTCGTGGGCATGGTCCAGCGGAATTTCCATTCACGACATATGTGTGGCAGCGGGATGGACTTCCCTCCACCTTTGTCAGATTTATACATTTATACAATATGGAAGTGCCCGCTCTGCAGGCAAAACTACTAGCGGTTTAATACGCTACAGCTCCCCTGGTGAGCTGCACTGATGGGACACATTCCACACAGACCGGCACCGCCTCTGTCGCTCCCGTCCTACTATGTGCTTATGTATTACACAATCAATGACCCGCATTCTTGCCGGCCAAATATTATTTCCCCACTCATAAGGGCTCCCCGGATCCCCCTTAATTCCCTGGGGCTCATACAGTGGATGCTTGACGCGACGGCGCTGACAATGGGTTCCCGTAGCGTAAGCTAGCTTACGCAATACGAGAGAACCTCTCGTGAAGAGAACGTATCGGTTACCTAACGTAACCTCGGTTCTCTCTAGATGAGGGAACGAGTATTGCGTAGCCGGCCGTGCTTCGCGCCTACGCTGACTTTTCGCTTCAGTCAATGAAAACCAGGGTTCCAGCCTACGAACTACGCTTATATGCACTCTAGTCACGCCCATTTTGGCGGGCTTTGATGCAGTGAGCTCGCGGACGCCTCTCATTGGATGCGAGTTCGCCCAAGCTCGTCTATAGGCTGCAGCAGTTGCCACAGAGCAACCTATGAGCTCACTAGCTAGCCCGCTCAAGGTCTGCAGCTACCGCACTGCGTTGACAATGGATACAAAAATTAAGGATAATTTTTTGGCTTCAATATCTCAGAAAAGATGAATCTTTCTCGTAGCGTAAGCTAGCTTACGCAATACTCGTTCCCTCATCTAGAGAGAACCGAGGTTACGTTAACCGATACGTTTTCGTTATTAAAGCACTAGTTGAAGGATTTATCGGTCTGTATAGTGTCTTTCTCAGCTAACACTTTTCATTTGCAGATTTTCCTGCACTGTGACGTAATGGTGCGAGACATGTGGCTCAAGAACAACGACATGAAGGCTTGTTACTACAAGAAGGTGCACCGCAGGTTAAACTCATTTAAAAGAGTTCCCCCCCCCATGTGTGAATTAATCAGGGAAAAACTAATTCCACGAGTTGAGTTGAAGATTTTTACTCTGAAGTTCTGATTGGATTCAGTGTCGTAAGAAATCCACATTTTCTTTCTTGTAGATGGGAGCTCCTTGATGATCTTTCCCAGAGTTGGATGGCATGTAGATGCTGCGAGTCAACCTGCCCATGGATTAAAGACAATCTGAACGGTACAAACTCCTGCATTACAGGAGTAGTTTGTTTGAAAATAAAACTGTCATTTACTCCCCCTCATGTAGTTCCAAACCCATATGACATTCATTCTTCTGTTGAACACAAAATTAATATTTAAACTTGCAGCTCTTTTTCCATACAGCAACAGTTCATTGTGAACATGTCTGTCAAGCTCCAAAATGGACAAATGCCTGAAAAGCAGAATAAAACAGAACAGTGATATTCCATGATATTAAAAGTTTTCTGTAGTAAACAAATAGCTAGTAGAGGAACGGATATAAATTGAAGTTACTATGCATTGAAGCTCTTCCCCACCACTGAAGCTATCAAATAATTTGTTCAAGTTCAAAAATGGTGCGTGACATCAACCAGTGTGTAAAGTAACTAAAAGTTACACTACTAAAATGTAGGTTACAGTAGTTCAGCTATTTTCTAAATAGTGTGTGTCTTCCCAGTAATGAGCAACATTTTCCAATAGGTAGGACTGTAGCATCACAAAACGCTTCATTTGTCACATTTAGTGTGTTTGCATTAATGAAGGTGAGGGAGTATTCGAACACTCACCTGAATCTCTCTCTCATTGATAGTTATGCAGATGTTGCACGTCATTGAAAATATTGATGGCACACGTTTTATTATTTTGAGCAAATTTTGTTCTTTAGGTTCAAAAATGAAAGTTGGAACCAATGTCGTAAAATATGAGGTATAAGTGTAAACGCAATGTGATTTGGTTTAAAGTACGTGTCTACATCGTTAGATTCTGAGTGTTTCTCAGCATTATTCATGAGAGGGAACGCTTTCATTGAAGCACAGCACTGCCTCATGCATGAGGTTGCATTTCAGTGGAGAATTCAAAATCACACGTGGACGTGACCAGCGGTTCCTGGTCCAGATATGAAAGCTGACTTTAGTATAAAAGACTGTATGGAGATCAGAATCTCTGGTCCGATGGACCACAGTCTATAACCAGACCAGGGCTAGCGTGTTTCTTGACTGCTGTTCTGCTACTGGCACTCCAAACATTAAGCAGTTGTTTGTTTAGATGCACATTTCCCATCAAATCTTCTCCGTACCTCTGATCATGGACAGAATAACACAACGGCTTGTTCAAAAACAGAAGATAATGATGAAAACCCAAATCTCAAATCATGTCAACCCTTGTTTTTGTTTAAATCATGCAAAAGTTACTGGAGTTTATGCCTATTGTATTCAAATTGCAAAAAGAAAATTAAGTTGAAATACTACACTTTACACAAAGTGATATTTTATCACGCATGTCATGTTAACACTTATTTATGTTTAAGTATTGTTGCTGTACTTTTGAAACTGTTTGTAGTTAATGTTTTGTGTACCGGAATTGACTTTTCATTATGTGCCTTACTGAACACGATTTAACCAACATAATGTCACAAACACGGTCAATAAAGTGTAACTTGTATTAAACATTCCTTGTAAGAATACATTTAGAAAAGTTCTCATAGTCCTGGTTTTGGTTGTAATGCCCACTTTCACTTGATTCTCATAAGTTTGAACAAAACATCAGAATCGTTCATTTGCAAACTGTTCCTTTTTTGCTTTTTTTTTTTTTTGTTTTTGTTTAACTTTTTCTTGATTCATCAATTAAAGAACAGCAAAACATACATGCAGAATACATTTTTAACCCTCACTACCCATTCCCAACAACACCCGTCACAATTATAGACACGCAAACAAACAAAAAAACGAAAAAATATATAGACTAATCGCACCTCGACTACACCTCTCGTTCCACTGTCCCTCCGCGAGAGCCCTCCAAAAAAGACTTGTATTTGCCCCATTTCTCCACAAACATGTCTAGACTCCCCAGTCTTCTGGATACCCCCTCAAAAGCTGCCACTCTTGCCATCTCTGAACACCACCCCTGAAATGGGCGTGCTCCAGCCGACTTCCAACTCCTTAAAATAATCTGTCTGGAAATCATGATCCTAGTTAGGACCCAGTTTTTCACATGCTTATTCTCCGAAATTAATGACTGCCCCATCATTAACTGCCCTTAAAAAAAACAGTCTGGGGTAAAATGAAAGTAAAATAGCGAAGAGCAAAATAAAATGAAAGCTCAACCTCTTACACCAAAATTTTTGAATATTAACACATCCCCAAAAGACCTTGCCAGGAGGTGGGCCAAGCCTATGCAATCTAGAGGGGGTCCAGTAGACTGTCAAATCTTAAATTGCATAAGGTGCACCCTTGCATCTCTGGATGCAGACTCGACGTTTTTAGAATCCTAGTCCACACTCCCTCTCCAATACCAAGTTTAGATCTTTCTCCCTTAATCTCTTAAGAGAAGTTGTAGTTCTTTCCCTTAGACTCTGAATTAGCAGTGAGTGATACACTGATGCCTCATGACCTTTTGCAAAAGCAGTAATCACCTCTCCCATAGTATCTGCTGCTTTAGGGGGTGTAAACTATCCCCAAAAATAGTACAGAGCAGGTGGCACAGCTGTAAATACTTATAGAACTGAGAATCCCATAAAGTTGAACAAAATTTTGAAGGGATCTCAACACTCCGCTCTCATATAGGTCACGGAGTGAAGTAACCCTCCTCCCAATCCACTCTGACCAGCACAAAGGGGACTTGTTGATACATAATTTGGAGTTCAGCCGTATGCTCGGGGCAACATAAAAAAATTAAATCAAACATTCTGGACACTTGTCCATACCAAGTTCAAATGTGAGCTAAAGGGTTGTAACTTTTCTGATTAGTTTGATAGAAAGGCTTTGCAATGGCGAGATAGGGGCAAGAACATTCTGTTCAATACAAAACCAGGGAGGGGCTCTCTCAGGTGGAAGTGACCAACGAGCCAAATGTCTGAGACCGAATGCAATCTTTGGTAGACCAAGCCCAACTTTTGTGAATTGGCCCATGTCATTTATTGAAATGTAATCTGGGCCGTTTACCATTCCAAATGAAGGACTTCGCTATGCTATCAATTTGCATGAAATATGAGAGGGGGACAACTACAGGGAGAGATTGTAGCAAGTAATTGAATTTTGGAATAAAATTCATTTTAATAACATTAACCTTCCCAATCATAGATAAATGTAATGAAGCTCACCTGCCCACATCGCATCGCAAACAGTTTTAAGGGGTCAAAATGAATGAACTAAATCACACAATTTTGCTGGGAATAAAATGCCCAAATACTTAATGCCCTGTTTGGGCCACTGGAAAGCACCCAGCTGAAAAGCCATTACTGGGCAGTATGCTGTCAGAGCAAAAACTTCAGATTTATACCAATAAACACTATATCCTGAAAACTTGGAAAAGGAATTAATAATTCTGTGGAGGCAAGGATCTAGTGAAGTCTGCAACTAATAATAAAATATCCCCTGCCAGGTGCCCCTATTCAGAATTAAAATAATCTGAAATTAATCCATTTGTTTGTACTGCTGCTACAGGGTGTCTATAAAGTAACTTAATTTAACCAATAAATATACTCCCAAACCCATACAATTCCAAAATCTTAAAGATAATCCCATTCTACCATATCAAATGGCAGTGACCGGACACTGATCATTGGCTACTGACCACATGATATTGATGAAACTCCTATTGTTATCAGAAGAGCTACGGCTCCAAATAAACTCCACCTGATATATATGTATAAAAGATCTCAACTCAATATCAGTTAGCCAAAATTTGATAATTTTTACATCTAGCTGGATCAGGGAAATTGGACTAACTCTTACACTCGCTTGGATCTTTGTCCTTTTTAAGAATCAGTCTAATCCGGGCTTGTGTTATGGTTGGGGGAAGCTTTCCATTTTTTCCGTATAAACTTCTAACAAAAGTGGAGACAATTCTGAAGCATAAGATATAAAAAATTCAGCGGCAAAGCCATCTGACCCCAGAGCCTTGTCTGTAGGTAAGCCCTTAATTACCTTGTCAAGCTCCTCCCAGGTTATCCCGGAATTTTTTTTTTTTTGCTCCGTCGTCAATTTAGGAAGTTCTAATGGTTCCACAAATGTTATAATATCTTCAGTAGATGAAGACTTGGAACTATAAAGATCAAGATAGAATATCAATGGCTGAGGTAAACCATTCACCCCCCCAGCAGATTTCACTGAGGGAATGGTAGAAAGACACACTCTCTGCTTTTATATATCTTGCCTAAAGCTTCCCTGCTTTGTCCCCTGACTCAAAGTATGACTGTCTTGCCCTGAATAGCCAAAACTCCACATTCCACGACAAAATAGTGTTTTATCTGCATTTCAGTCAGGTCAATTCTCTGAGGCCATCAGACGACATTCGCCGCTTCAGCTCTGCCTCTGCACTTTTAATATTCCCAACACCATGAGACTTTTTGCTGAATGAGGCGTACTGTATGATCTGACCCCTAAAAATGGCATAAGGTGTCTCCCAAGCCACGCCCCACAGAGGATACTGAGGACCAGATGGTCTCCATATAGACATTGATTTCAGCCTTTTTAACATTTGTTGGAAATCAGGATTTTGCAAAAGGGATGCATTTAAAGCGGCAACTATATGATTTATTTTTCTCTGTATGTGGCAACATCTCTAAACTCACCAGAGCGTGATCTGAGACTAAAATGTTTCCAATTGAGCAACAGATGAAATGAGACTTGGATATAAAAAAATTATATTCTGGAATATATCTTATGGACTGATTCAGAAGTCGCCAAATAGGATGTGTAAAAATCTTGGTCTTACAGATATTTGGCGACTTCTGAATCCGTCCATAAGATATATTCTAGAATATAATTTTTTTTTATATAATCGTGGCACAAAACAAGATCTTTATCGGATTATCTCCCTATTGGGGCCTATCTCCCTCCAGCAGATCTGCGAGCCGGGACTCTGTGAGCTCGCTCGATTTTCAGCTTATGGCCTGTTATGTAGAGCAGATTCAGGAATAGCTCATCTAGGAATTTCACCAGATCTCTGCCTCCATGCTCAGGAATTCCAACAATCCAAAACGTTATTTCATTGGCTCCAAATTTCAAGATCTTCCAGTTTTTCTGAAATGCTGTCCACGTCTATCTTGGTCTCTAGCGGATGAGCTGATTATTCCCTTTTCGATGACTTCTGATAATTGATCCATTTATCAACATCTGCCACTCTTGTAACCAACTCTGAGGATCTCGCTGTAATATATGATCCATCGATTACGGCGAGATCCTCAAAGTCAGAAATGACTTTGTCCAACATGTCCGTGATGCTGGATTTCTCCCGCCACGCTGTCCAAACAGAGTCCCTGGTCTGCAGGCCCATCAGAGGTTTCAGCTAGAGCACGTAAGTGTCTTTTAATGTCTCCAGAGCTCGAGGATTTTGACTTCTTTGCCATGTTTACCTCAAACAAACATGTAGCTGGGGTGTATTGAGAAGAGTTTGCCTTTTACACGTCTGCTTGCATGGTGTCACGTGACCTCCGTTCCATCACTTTTCTCACATTTATACATTTGTCCCATGATTGATATACAGCAAAGCGTCTCCACTCCATATGCTGATGTTCAGTCATCTATATTGTGAGTGTGTTGTACGTCTGGAAGGGAGTTGTTCTTCATTTTTGGAGCTTGACGAAGTTAAGATATACATTGTATGGATGAGAGCTGCTTTGAGATCCTGATTCACTGAAGAAAGTGATATGGGTTTGAAACTACGGGAGTGTACTTTTTATTTTTCTTTACTGACCTCATTTTCTCCCCAAGGACTCTCAGTACGGGAGGTTCTTGGGCCATTTATGATTGTGGCGGATGAGTCTCAGAGCAGCACCACACTGAACACACAGAGCTTGAAACCCGGTCGGTCATGTAAAACAGGAGTTTATTAAAGGTTGTCATTGGCATCATGAGTGTCATATATTTGTGATTTATATTGTCAGGTTCGAGTGGATCTACAGTGTGGCTGGTCGTGGTCACCGTCATGGCGGTTTTGGTGAGCATTCTGGGTGTTGTGGCTGTGAGTTACTATCTGTGTTTCTGGAGAGGAGGACGTATGGGTTACAGACTCAGCAGAGATCTACTGACAAAATACTGATGCTTTACTTGTATTTTCAATAAATATGCTGACATTGTTGCAGTTTCCTTCAGTATAACATCACTGCTTGTGTAATTGCAGTTTGTCCACCAGAGGGAAACATCAGGTCACATTAAGAGACTCAGTCAAAACACATGTTTGAAGTTGGTAGTAATCAAATTCTTTTTTTCTTTAAGAATATTGGCACACCACAGCTCCAAATAATAAATCATTTAATATAACCCACCATTCTGAAATTGAGTGGTGCGGCTCTTTTTCAGCCCAGAAAGATGATGAAAAAAAGACCTTTTCCTACCCTGGATCAACTCTTCATTTGATCAGGAAAACGTCCCAATAGAAATGTTCATACATATATTCAAATAGATGTATAATCATACTGTATGCCATCTGAAAATAAAATGCTAATAATGCTACTGAAACCAGCAACATCCCCACTTACTATTATTTTTGACTACAATAACACTAAAAAATAATGGCTAAAATAAAAGTTAAGCTAAGAGACAGTGTAGCATGCTAGAGATAGTGGAGATTATGGTCTGGAAGTGTATAAATCGGTTTGCAATGTGACCAGTGAAAAACTGTTGTTCATTACATCATAGTGTAATTAAAATAAATGATCCAAGCCTGCAGGATTATTCAGAATATTGATTCAAAATTTTTGCGAAATTTATAGCCACCATTTACTGGAAATGAACAGCCCATCAGAGGAATGCTGTTGGAGTTATGCAGGAAAGAACATGAATGTAAATCAGATAACATTATTAAAAGGGAAATCTCAGGATTCTGTTTTTTTTTTTGTTGTTGCCATGTTTAAAATTTGCCTCTGTCTCACCAGATCAAAATTATTGTGTTCATGGTATATTTGAATGTTCCCTGTTAACATCAAAACCACATTGAAACAGTCACATTTTGTGGGAAAAGTTTTTCCTGTCATTAGAAACCGGAATGACCTGAAACATGTTCTCATCAGTATTATTAAATATTATGAAGGCCTTTCACGGACCCCACATGATGCATCATTTAAAGCTAATGAGCCAAAACAATATTTGAAAGCACTTCACACAGGCACTGATATTTCTTCATGAGCTTCTGCTGACATGGTGATAAAAGTGCTAGGGATGTCTACACATTCAAATAAGATCTTATTTTATTAACATAACTTAATTAAACTTATCTTGTGCCCCCTTTGAAGTTACTGAGTCCTCCTGATTGGTTGAATGAGTCAAAATGTGATTAAGTAGTGAAGAGGTTTTTCCTGATTGGATGAGGGATCTGACCCTTCAGCTTGGATAAAACTGAGAAGCTACATCGTTATTCAATGGGAAACTCAGCCAAAAGGAGAAGTAATGAGGACCTTTATTTGGAGGCACACCAGAATGGAATTTTCAGGTTCCTGTTACACGAATAAACAATAGTTTTCCCTGAACATCAGGTCATAGCGCAACCTAATGTAGACAAGGACATCGCTTATTCACTGTTCCAGCTAAATCTGCCTTGGGATTTTTATCATTTCAGTAGAATTCATAGAATTATTTCCCAATATATAACTGCAGGTGATTTTTGCTCTGGGTCACAAATGACGGAAATCAAATGTTTGTGGCAAATTTACCCTTGTGTGTTCAGGAGTTTGTCTTTTCACTCTCTTCTTGATTGTTGAAGTGTTGATTGGACATATTATAGAGATTACAGCTCTTAATAATGCAATTATTTGCAACATTCTGTCATCAAGCTGAGCATGATAGATAAGCGTCTGATTGGATTTGATTTGGATTTGTCTTTGTGACCACTGAGATCTTGCCTCTGCTCGCAGATCATTCAAAAACATTGATATTATAACTGGAGTATCACAGCTTTGTTGTTGGTTTCAAAGATAACGAGAGAATCACATGACCGCTGTGCACAACATGTTTGATCGTTTTCACTCCTCAAAAGTGCTGATGAAACTTTTGGCTGGATTTGAGCTCTAACCTCTCTCAGATCAATAGTCAGTCGACTTCATTGACTTTCATCAGTACACAATGAGCTGATGTAAAGCCCAACAGAGCTGCAGTTTATAATGAAAGCACAGACAGCGACAGACGTGCAGGAACCTCAACAGATGACTCTCATGGCCGGCAGAGAGACGCGTGAGTGCCCATTTGAGGATGTGGGTTAGCTGAAAGGGGAACCCACTTAAGAGCGACCCTGGAATTTCAATAACACAGGACCTTGTTGCTCATATAGACAAATAATGAAGGGAGCTGAAGGCACAATAAGGAGGCTTTGGGTGCACTGGCCATTGAATAGAGGCTGAAGAGTCACTTTAAAAGTTGTGCTGCAGTCTAATGGCAGTAATGTTCAAGAGCAAGTCTGGGCTAATTGTGTTGCACATACAGATGGCCTATTAGATGATGTCCATTCACCTTTAGCTCCCTCTTCAGCAAATGGCCTCTGCCAAACATACAGATAGTGCATGTGATCTTTATATGCTGTCTCATCTAAAGACAGACTGGCCTGAGAGGTCTTCATCCAAAAGCAGGGAGAAGTATGAAAATTCGCAGATTTAACTAGCCGATAAAAGCTTTCTGGTCAGACTGAACATTTCCTGCAATGACCGTTGATGTTACAAGAGCAATTAGTGGTGGTCATGGTGACTGACATTTTCAAACACTGACATGATGGACATACAAGCATACAAGTCACAAGCACAGCAGATACAAAAACACCCAACAAATAGAGACAAAGAGACACATGAAGACAAACAGGGATTGTGATATCTCTACCATCAGCTCATGTCTGTCATAAATGTATGTGTGTTACTGTGTAGTAGGACAGCAATGGTCTTGTTGATGTGGTGTATTATTAGGTGAGAAATGCCAACGCATGCACGTAAGAACTCTATTATCAAAAGCAGTGGTTCCAACCCTGTTCCTGGAGGCCTCCCAACACTGCACATTTTGTATATCTCCATTATCTGACACACCCTATTCAGGTCCTAGAGTTTGTACTAACAAGCTAATGAGTTGAATCAGGTGTGTTTGATTAATTAGGGTGATATCCAAAATGTGTAGTGTTGGGGGGCCTCCAGAAACAGAGTTAGAAACCACAGATCTAAAGCAGTGTTTCCCAACCTTTTAAGTAAGTACCCCACATCACCATCAGTAAGGAGAATAACAAAATTAGAGTATCAAATTGATGTTTTCAAACTGGGATGGATGTTTTTCAACCGTCTAATCAAAATAGGCAACTTTTGAAACCTAACCTATGTGAGCTAAGACAAGTTGAGGTGAGAAAGGTATTGAGAACCAACCACTCGATTTTAGCAAATCAAGTAAAGTGGTTTAAACCGTGGAACCACTGATTAGGAAACCGCCATTTTTGTTCTGCATATACATATACTTCTCAGTAAGGCTGAAATACCCCTTTATCAACACAAAATCAAAGAAGTGTACAAAAGACTATATCATTTTACATGATCAATAATACTGTTTATTATTTATAAATAAGTATTGGTTTGATCTAGTGACATCCCGATTTGATTAGATTCCAATTCAGTTTCATTATTATGTGGATATTTCAGCTGTAATGTCCATTTTGCGTACATAGACAATAAATAGGCTCTCAGCTTATGCTGTTAATTATTCAGGAGACCTACAAATGTTGTCGCAATTTTTTAAATATTAAGAAGCCAATGCTATGGGAACTGCATACCACACAATGTATCAAGGAGTCACAAAGGAATGCTTACTAGCCAATAGGATATTTGAAAAGCATCGACATGGTCTCCGTTCATATTGAAAACTCTGAATAAATGAGAGAATTTAATAACCACATATGGCTAGAAAATATACCAACAATACTACATACATAGTAGTAAAACATTGTACAGAAATACTTAACAATGGGTGGGGAAGAGGTGGGAAAAGTGTTCAGAATGGTCAAAGAGAAACAGAATAATGTAAAGCCACTAAACAACAGGGTAGAAAAAATATAACTCGTTACACCAGAAGAGGCAAAGATGGCAGGCCACGAGCATATACAATGACACCAGCACTCTGGGTAGTGAACATAGAGATATGATCTCTCCTTCACAGCAAGGATATTGGAAGAGAGAGAAGAAACATCCATATTATAAAACCTGGCAAAAGTATTAGGTGAAGCCCAGCCTGCAGCTAGACAGATATCCTCCCAGGACACACACTTCACCCAAGCCAAGGAGGACATTGCAGTCGCTTTGATAGCAGAAAGTAATAAAAGAACTTGTTTATGTTTAGAAGAGTTTTCTTGGTGAATTTAAATGAGTTTAATAACTGAGGTCTCTGATATTGTGACGTCACTTCATAGACTTCAATGTATTCCGCAGCGCTGATGCGAGTCATGTGATGAAGTTTACACGTATAAATATCACTCACTTCATAGACTTCAATGTATTCTGCAGCGCTGACGCGAGTCATGTGATGAAGTTTACACGTATAAATATCACTCACTTCATAGACTTTAATGTATTCCGCAGCGTTGACGCGAGTCATGTGATGAAGTTTACACGTATAAATGTCACTCACTTCATAGACTTCAATGTATTCCGCAGTGCTGACGCGAGTCATGTGATGACCATTTACCAGTATAAATATCACTCACTTCATAGACTTCAATGTATTCTGCAGCGCTGATGCGAGTCATGTGATGACCTTTATACGTATAAATATCACTCACTTCATAGACTTCAATGTATTCTGCAGTGCTGACGCGAGTCATGTGATGACGTTTACACGTATAAATATCACTCACTTCATAGACATCAATGTATTCTGCAGTGCTGATGCGAGTCATGTGATGACCTTTACGTGTATAAATATCACTCACTTCATAGACTTCAATGTATTCTGCAGTGCTGACGCGAGTCATGTGATGACCTATACACGTATAAATATCACTCACTTCATAGACTTCAATGTATTCTGCAGTGCTGATGCGAGTCATGTGATGACGTTTACATGTATAAATATCACTCACTTCATAGACTTTAATGTATTCTGCAGTGCTGACGCGACTCATGTGATGACCTTTACACGTATAAATATCACTCACTTCATAGACTTCAATGTATTCTGCAGCGCTGACACGAGTCATGTGATGACGTTTACACGTATAAATATCACTCACTTCATAGACTTCAATGTATTCCGCAGTGCTGACGCGAGTCATGTGATGACCCTTTACACGTATAAATATCACTCACTTCATAGACTTCAATGTATTCTGCAGTGCTGACGCGAGTCCTGATGACCCTTTACACGTATAAATATCACTCACTTCATAGACTTCAATGTATTCCGCAGTGCTGACGCGAGTCATGTGATGACCCTTTACACGTATAAATATCACTCACTTCATAGACTTCAATGTATTCCGCAGTGCTGACGCGAGTCATGTGATGACCCTTTACATGTATAAATATCACTCACTTCATAGACTTGAATGTATTCCGCAGCGCTGACGCGAGGCATGTGATGACCCTTTACACGTATAAATATCACTCACTTCATAAACTTCAATGTATTCTGCAGCGCTGACGCGAGTCATGTGATGACGTTTACACGTATAAATATCACTCACTTCATTGACTTCAATGTATTCTGCAGTGCTGACGCGAGTCATGTGATGACGTTTACACGTATAAATATCACTCACTTCATAGACTTCAATGTATTCTGCAGTGCTGACGCGAGTCATGTGATGACGTTTACACGTATAAATATCACTCACTTCATAGACATCAATGTATTCTGCAGTGCTGATGCGAGTCATGTGATGACCTTTACGTGTATAAATATCACTCACTTCATAGACTTCAATGTATTCTGCAGTGCTGACGCGAGTCATGTGATGACCTATACACATATAAATATCACTCACTTCATAGACTTCAATGTATTCTGCAGTGCTGATGCGAGTCATGTGATGACGTTTACATGTATAAATATCACTCACTTCATAGACTTTAATGTATTCTGCAGTGCTGACGCGACTCATGTGATGACCTTTACACGTATAAATATCACTCACTTCATAGACTTCAATGTATTCTGCAGCGCTGACACGAGTCATGTGATGACGTTTACACGTATAAATATCACTCACTTCATAGACTTCAATGTATTCCGCAGTGCTGACGCGAGTCATGTGATGACCCTTTACACGTATAAATATCACTCACTTCATAGACTTCAATGTATTCTGCAGTGCTGACGCGAGTCCTGATGACCCTTTACACGTATAAATATCACTCACTTCATAGACTTCAATGTATTCCGCAGTGCTGACGCGAGTCATGTGATGACCCTTTACACGTATAAATATCACTCACTTCATAGACTTCAATGTATTCCGCAGTGCTGACGCGAGTCATGTGATGACCCTTTACATGTATAAATATCACTCACTTCATAGACTTGAATGTATTCCGCAGCGCTGACGCGAGTCATGTGATGACCCTTTACACGTATAAATATCACTCACTTCATAAACTTCAATGTATTCTGCAGCGCTGACGCGAGTCATGTGATGACGTTTACACGTATAAATATCACTCACTTCATTGACTTCAATGTATTCTGCAGCGCTGACGCGAGTCATGTGATGACGTTTACATGTATAAATATCACTCACTTCATAGACTTCAATGTATTCTGCAGTGCTGACGCGAGTCATGTGATGACCTTTACACATATAAAATCACTCACTTCATAGACTTTAATGTATTCTGCAGTGCTGACGCGAGTCATGTGATGACCTATACACATATAAATATCACTCACTTCATAGACTTCAATGTATTCTGCAGTGCTGACGTGAGTCATGTGATGACCTTTACACGTATAAATATCACTCACTTCATAGACTTCAATGTATTCTGCAGTAATGACGCGAGTCATGTGATGAAGTTTACACATATAAATATCACTCACTTCATAGACTTCAATGTATTCCGCAGTGCTGACGCGAGTCATGTGATGACGTTTACGTGTATAAATATCACTCACTTCATAGACTTCAATGTATTCTGCAGCGCTGATGCGAGTCATGTGATGACCTTTACGTGTATAAATATCACTCACTTCATAGACTTCAATGTATTCCGCAGTGCTGACGCGAGTCATGTGATGACCCTTTACACGTATAAATATCACTCACTTCATAGACTTCAATATATTCCGCAGTGCTGACGCGAGTCATGTGATGACCTTTACACGTATAAATATCACTCACTTCATAGACTTCAATGTATTCCGCAGCGCTGACGCGAGTCATGTGATGACCTTTACACGTATAAATATCAAACACTTCATAGACTTCAATGTATTCTTCAGCGCTGACGCGAGTCATGTGATGACCTTTACATGTATAAATATCACTCAATTCATAGACTTCAATGTATTCTGCAGCGCTGACGCGAGTCATGTGATGACCTTTACATGTATAAATATCACTCACTTCATAGACTTCAATGTATTCTGCAGCGCTGACGCGAGTCATGTGATGACCTTTACATGTATAAATATCACTCACTTCATAGACTTCAATGTATTCTGCAGCGCTGACGCGAGTCATGTGATGACCCTTTACCCGTATAAATATCACTCACTTCATAGACTTTAATGTATTCTGCAGTGCTGACGCGACTCATGTGATGACCTTTACACGTATAAATATCACTCACTTCATAGACTTCAATGTATTCTGCAGCGCTGACACGAGTCATGTGATGACGTTTACATGTATAAATATCACTCACTTCATAGACTTTAATGTATTCTGCAGTGCTGACGCGAGTCATGTGATGACCTTTACACATATAAATATCACTCACTTCATAGACTTCAATGTATTCTGCAGTGATGATGCGAGTCATGTGATGACGTTTACACATATAAATATCACTCACTTCATAGACTTCAATGTATTCTGCAGTGCTGACGCGAGTCATGTGATGACCTTTACACGTATAAATATCACTCACTTCATAGACTTCAATGTATTCTGCAGTAATGACGCGAGTCATGTGATGAAGTTTACACGTATAAATATCACTCACTTCATAGACTTCAATGTATTCTGCAGCACTGACGCGAGTCATGTGATGACCTTTACATGTATAAATATCACTCACTTCATAGACTTCAATGTATTCTGCAGCGCTGACGCGAGTCATGTGATGACTTTTACATGTATAAATATCACTCACTTCATAGACTTCAATGTATTCTGCAGCGCTGACGCGAGTCATGTGATGACCCTTTACCCGTATAAATATCACTCACTTCATAGACTTCAATGTATTCCGCAGTGCTGACGCGAGTCATGTGATGACCCTTTACCCGTATAAATATCACTCACTTCATAGACTTCAATGTATTCTGCAGCGCTGACGTGAGTCATGTGATGACCCTTTACCCGTATAAATATCACTCACTTCATAGACTTTAATGTATTCTGCAGTGCTGACGCGAGTCATGTGATGACGTTTACATGTATAAATATCACTCACTTCATACACTTTAATGTATTCTGCAGTGCTGACGCGAGTCATGTGATGACGTTTACACGTATAAATATCACTCACTTCATAGACTTCAATGTATTCTGCAGTGCTGACGCGAGTCATGTGATGACGTTTACACGTATAAATATCACTCACTTCATAGACTAATGCATTCTGCAGCGCTGACGCGAGTCATGTCATGACCTTTACACGTATAAATATCACTCACTTCATAGACTTCAGTGTATTCTGCAGTGCTGACGCGAGTCATGTGATGACGTTTACACATATAAATATCACTCACTTCATAGACTTCAATGTATTCTGCAGTGCTGACGCGAGTCATGTGATGACCTTTACACGTATAAATATCACTCACTTCATAGACTTCAATGTATTCTGCAGTAATGACGCGAGTCATGTGATGACCTTTACAGGTATAAATATCACTCACTTCATAGACTTCAATGTATTCTGCAGCACTGACGCGAGTCATGTGATGACCTTTACATGTATAAATATCACTCACTTCATAGACTTCAATGTATTCTGCAGTGCTGACGCGAGTCATGTGATGACCTTTACATGTATAAATATCACTCACTTCATAGACTTCAATGTATTCTGCAGTGCTGACGCGAGTCATGTGATGACCTTTACACGTATAAATATCACTCACTTCATAGACTTCAATGTATTCTGCAGTGCTGACGCGAGTCATGTGATGACCTTTACACGTATAAATATCACTCACTTCATAGACTTCAATGTATTCTGCAGTGCTGACGTAGTCATGTGATGACCTTTACACGTATAAATATCACTCACTTCATAGACTAATGTATTCTGCAGGGCTGACGCGAGTCATGTGATGACCTTTACACGTATAAATATCACTCACTTCATAGACTTTAATGTATTCTGCAGGGCTGACGCGAGTCATGTGATGACATTTACACGTATAAATATCACTCACTTCATTGACTTCAATGTATTCTGCAGCGTTGATGCGAGTCATGTGATGACCTTTACACGTATAAATATCACTCACTCATAGACTTCAATGTATTCTGCAGCGTTGATGCGAGTCATGTGATGACCTTTACACGTATAAATATCACTCACTTCATAGACTTCAATGTATTCTGCAGCGCTGATGCGAGTCATGTGATGACCATTTACACGTATAAATATCACTCACTTCATAGACTTTAATGCATTCTGCAGCGCTGACGCGAGTCATGTCATGACCTTTACACGTATAAATATCACTCACTTCATAGACTTCAATGTATTCTGCAGCGCTGATGCGAGTCATGTGATGACCATTTACACGTATAAATATCACTCACTTCATAGACTTCAATGTATTCTGCAGCGCTGATGCGAGTCATGTGATGACCTTTACACGTATAAATATCACTCACTTCATAGACTTCAATGTATTCTGCAGTGCTGACGCGAGTCATGTGATGACCTTTACACGTATAAATATCACTCACTTCATAGACTTCAATGTATTCTGCAGCGCTGATGCGAGTCATGTCATGACCTTTACACGTATAAATATCACTCACTTCATAGACTTCAGTGTATTCTGCAGTGCTGACGCGAGTCATGTGATGACGTTTACACGTATAAATATCACTCACTTCATAGACTTTAATGTATTCTGCAGCGCTGACGCGAGTCATGTGATGACCATTTACACGTATAAATATCACTCACTTCATAGACTTCAATGTATTCTGCAGCGCTGATGCGAGTCATGTGATGACCTTTACACGTATAAATATCACTCACTTCATAGACTTCAATGTATTCTGCAGCGCTGACGCGAGTCGTGATGACCTTTACACTTATAAATATCACTCACTTCATAGACTTCAATGTATTCTGCAGCGCTGACGCGAGTCATGTGATGACCTTTACATGTATAAATATCACTCACTTCATAGACTTCAATGTATTCTGCAGTGCTGACGCGAGTCATGTGATGACCTTTACACGTATAAATATCACTCACTTCATAGACTTCAATGTATTCTGCAGGCTGACGCGAGTCATGTGATGACCATTTACACGTATAAATATCACTCACTTCATAGACTTCAATGTATTCTGCAGTGCTGACGTGAGTCATGTGATGACCTTTACACGTATAAATATCACTCACTTCATAGACTTCAATGTATTCTGCAGCTGACGTGAGTCATGTGATGACCCTTTACACGTATAAATATCACTCACTTCATAGACTTTAATGTATTCTGCAGTGCTGACGCGAGTCATGTGATGACGTTTACACGTATAAATATCACTCACTTCATAGACTTTAATGTATTCTGCAGTGCTGACGCGAGTCATGTGATGACGCTTTACACGTATAAATATCACTCACTTCATAGACTTCAATGTATTCTGCAGTGCTGACGTGAGTCATGTGATGACCTTTACACGTATAAATATCACTCACTTCATAGACTTCAATGTATTCTGCAGGCTGACGCGAGTCATGTCATGACCTTTACACGTATAAATATCACTCACTTCATAGACTTCAGTGTATTCTGCAGTGCTGACGCGAGTCATGTGATGACGTTTACACGTATAAATATCACTCACTTCATAGACTTTAATGTATTCTGCAGGCTGACGCGAGTCATGTGATGACCATTTACACGTATAAATATCACTCACTTCATAGACTTCAATGTATTCTGCAGCTGATGCGAGTCATGTGATGACCTTTACACGTATAAATATCACTCACTTCATAGACGTCAATGTATTCTGCAGCTGACGCTGAGTCATGTGATGACCTTTACACTTATAAATATCACTCACTTCATAGACTTCAATGTATTCTGCAGGCTGACGCGAGTCATGTGATGACCTTTACACGTATAAATATCACTCACTTCATAGACTTCAATGTATTCTGCAGCTGACGCGAGTCATGTGATGACCTTTACATGTATAAATATCACTCACTTCATAGACTTCAATGTATTCTGCAGCGCTGACGCGAGTCATGTGATGACCCTTTACCCGTATAAATATCACTCACTTCATAGACTTCAATGTATTCTGCAGTGCTGACGTGAGTCATGTGATGACCCTTTACCCGTATAAATATCACTCACTTCATAGACTTCAATGTATTCTGCAGCGCTGACGTGAGTCATGTGATGACCCTTTACACGTATAAATATCACTCACTTCATAGACTTTAATGTATTCTGCAGTGCTGACGCGAGTCATGTGATGACGTTTACATGTATAAATATCACTCACTTCATACACTTTAATGTATTCTGCAGTGCTGACGCGAGTCATGTGATGACGCTTTACACGTATAAATATCACTCACTTCATAGACTTCAATGTATTCTGCAGTGCTGACGCGAGTCATGTGATGACGTTTACACGTATAAATATCACTCACTTCATAGACTTAATGCATTCTGCAGTGCTGACGCGAGTCATGTCATGACCTTTACACGTATAAATATCACTCACTTCATAGACTTCAGTGTATTCTGCAGTGCTGACGCGAGTCATGTGATGACGTTTACACGTATAAATATCACTCACTTCATAGACTTTAATGTATTCTGCAGGCTGACGCGAGTCATGTGATGACCATTTACACGTATAAATATCACTCACTTCATAGACTTCAATGTATTCTGCAGCGCTGATGCGAGTCATGTGATGACCTTTACACGTATAAATATCACTCACTTCATAGACGTCAATGTATTCTGCAGCGCTGACGCGAGTCGTGATGACCTTTACACTTATAAATATCACTCACTTCATAGACTTCAATGTATTCTGCAGCGCTGACGCGAGTCATGTGATGACCTTTACATGTATAAATATCACTCACTTCATAGACTTCAATGTATTCTGCAGCGCTGACGCGAGTCATGTGATGACCTTTACATGTATAAATATCACTCACTTCATAGACTTCAATGTATTCTGCAGCGCTGACGCGAGTCATGTGATGACCCTTTACCCGTATAAATATCACTCACTTCATAGACTTCAATGTATTCCGCAGTGCTGACGTGAGTCATGTGATGACCCTTTACCCGTATAAATATCACTCACTTCATAGACTTCAATGTATTCTGCAGCGCTGACGTGAGTCATGTGATGACCCTTTACCCGTATAAATATCACTCACTTCATAGACTTTAATGTATTCTGCAGTGCTGACGCGAGTCATGTGATGACGTTTACATGTATAAATATCACTCACTTCATACACTTTAATGTATTCTGCAGTGCTGACGCGAGTCATGTGATGACGTTTACACGTATAAATATCACTCACTTCATAGACTTCAATGTATTCTGCAGTGCTGACGCGAGTCATGTGATGACGTTTACACGTATAAATATCACTCACTTCATAGACTAATGCATTCTGCAGCGCTGACGCGAGTCATGTCATGACCTTTACACGTATAAATATCACTCACTTCATAGACTTCAGTGTATTCTGCAGTGCTGACGCGAGTCATGTGATGACGTTTACACGTATAAATATCACTCACTTCATAGACTTTAATGTATTCTGCAGGCTGACGCGAGTCAGTGATGACCATTTACACGTATAAATATCACTCACTTCATAGACTTCAATGTATTCTGCAGCTGATGCGAGTCATGTGATGACCTTTACACGTATAAATATCACTCACTTCATAGACGTCAATGTATTCTGCAGCGCTGACGCGAGTCATGTGATGACCTTTACACTTATAAATATCACTCACTTCATAGACTTTAATGTATTCTGCAGTGCTGACGTGAGTCATGTGATGACGCTTTACACGTATAAATATCACTCACTTCATAGACTTCAGTGTATTCTGCAGTGCTGACGTGAGTCATGTGATGACGTTTACACGTATAAATATCACTCACTTCATAGACTTTAATGTATTCTGCAGCGCTGACGCGAGTCGTGATGACCATTTACACGTATAAATATCACTCACTTCATAGACTTCAATGTATTCTGCAGTGCTGACGCGAGTCATGTGATGACGTTTACACGTATAAATATCACTCACTTCATAGACTTCAGTGTATTCTGCAGTGCTGACGCGAGTCATGTGATGACGTTTACACGTATAAATATCACTCACTTCATAGACTTTAATGTATTCTGCAGCGCTGACGCGAGTCATGATGACCATTTACACGTATAAATATCACTCACTTCATAGACTTCAATGTATTCTGCAGCGCTGATGCGAGTCATGTGATGACCTTTACACGTATAAATATCACTCACTTCATAGACGTCAATGTATTCTGCAGCGCTGACGCGAGTCGTGATGACCTTTACACTTATAAATATCACTCACTTCATAGACTTTAATGTATTCTGCAGTGCTGACGTGAGTCATGTGATGACCTTTACACGTATAAATATAACTCCATAGACTTCAATGTATTCTGCAGCGCTGATACGAGTCATGTGATGACCTTTACACATATAAATATCACTCACTTCATAGACTTCAATGTATTCTGCAGCGCTGATGCGAGTCATGTGATGACCATTTACACGTATAAATATCACTCACTTCATAGACTTCAATGTATTCTGCAGCGCTGACGCGAGTCATGTGATGACCCTTTACACGTATAAATATCACTCACTTCATAGACTTCAATGTATTCCGCAGTGCTGACGTGAGTCATGTGATGACCCTTTACCCGTATAAATATCACTCACTTCATAGACTTCAATGTATTCTGCAGCGCTGACGTGAGTCATGTGATGACCCTTTACCCGTATAAATATCACTCACTTCATAGACTTTAATGTATTCTGCAGTGCTGACGCGAGTCATGTGATGACGTTTACATGTATAAATATCACTCACTTCATACACTTTAATGTATTCTGCAGTGCTGACGCGAGTCATGTGATGACGTTTACACGTATAAATATCACTCACTTCATAGACTTCAATGTATTCTGCAGTGCTGACGCGAGTCATGTGATGACGTTTACACGTATAAATATCACTCACTTCATAGACTAATGCATTCTGCAGCGCTGACGCGAGTCATGTCATGACCTTTACACGTATAAATATCACTCACTTCATAGACTTCAGTGTATTCTGCAGTGCTGACGCGAGTCATGTGATGACGTTTACACGTATAAATATCACTCACTTCATAGACTTTAATGTATTCTGCAGCGCTGACGCGAGTCGTGATGACCATTTACACGTATAAATATAACTCACTTCATAGACTTCAATGTATTCTGCAGCGCTGATGCGAGTCATGTGATGACCTTTACACGTATAAATATCACTCACTTCATAGACGTCAATGTATTCTGCAGCGCTGACGCGAGTCGTGATGACCTTTACACTTATAAATATCACTCACTTCATAGACTTTAATGTATTCTGCAGTGCTGACGTGAGTCATGTGATGACGTTTACACGTATAAATATCACTCACTTCATAGACTTCAGTGTATTCTGCAGTGCTGACGTGAGTCATGTGATGACCGTTTACACGTATAAATATCACTCACTTCATAGACTTTAATGTATTCTGCAGGTCTGACGCGAATCATGTGATGACCATTTACACGTATAAATATCACTCACTTCATAGACTTCAATGTATTCTGCAGTGCTGACGCGAGTCATGTGATGACGTTTACACGTATAAATATCACTCACTTCATAGACTTCAATGTATTCTGCAGTGCTGACGCGAGTCATGTGATGACCTTTACACGTATAAATATCACTCACTTCATAGACTTTAATGTATTCTGCAGCGCTGACGCGAGTCGTGATGACCATTTACACGTATAAATATCACTCACTTCATAGACTTCAATGTATTCTGCAGCGCTGACGCGAGTCGTGATGACCCTTTACACGTATAAATATCACTCACTTCATAGACTTCAATGTATTCTGCAGCGCTGACGTGAGTCATGTGATGACCCTTTACCCGTATAAATATCACTCACTTCATAGACTTTAATGTATTCTGCAGTGCTGACGCGAGTCATGTGATGACGTTTACATGTATAAATATCACTCACTTCATAGACTTTAATGTATTCTGCAGTGCTGACGCGAGTCATGTGATGACGCTTTACACGTATAAATATCACTCACTTCATAGACTTCAATGTATTCTGCAGTGCTGACGCGAGTCATGTGATGACGTTTACACGTATAAATATCACTCACTTCATAGACTTAATGCATTCTGCAGCGCTGACGCGAGTCATGTCATGACCTTTACACGTATAAATATCACTCACTTCATAGACTTCAATGTATTCTGCAGTGCTGACGCGAGTCATGTGATGACGTTTACACGTATAAATATCACTCACTTCATAGACTTCAATGTATTCTGCAGTGCTGACGCGAGTCATGTGATGACCTTTACACGTATAAATATCACTCACTTCATAGACTTCAATGTATTCTGCAGTAATGACGCGAGTCATGTGATGACCTTTACAGGTATAAATATCACTCACTTCATAGACTTCAATGTATTCTGCAGCACTGACGCGAGTCATGTGATGACCTTTACATGTATAAATATCACTCACTTCATAGACTTCAATGTATTCTGCAGCGCTGACGCGAGTCATGTGATGACTTTTACATGTATAAATATCACTCACTTCATAGACTTCAATGTATTCTGCAGTGCTGACGCGAGTCATGTGATGACCCTTTACCCGTATAAATATCACTCACTTCATAGACTTCAATGTATTCCGCAGTGCTGACGCGAGTCATGTGATGACCCTTTACCCGTATAAATATCACTCACTTCATAGACTTCAATGTATTCTGCAGCGCTGACGTGAGTCATGTGATGACCCTTTACCCGTATAAATATCACTCACTTCATAGACTTTAATGTATTCTGCAGTGCTGACGCGAGTCATGTGATGACGTTTACATGTATAAATATCACTCACTTCATACACTTTAATGTATTCTGCAGTGCTGACGCGAGTCATGTGATGACGTTTACACGTATAAATATCACTCACTTCATAGACTTCAATGTATTCTGCAGTGCTGGCGCGAGTCATGTGATGACGTTTACACGTATAAATATCACTCACTTCATAGACTAATGCATTCTGCAGGCTGACGCGAGTCATGTCATGACCTTTACACGTATAAATATCACTCACTTCATAGACTTCAGTGTATTCTGCAGTGCTGACGCGAGTCATGTGATGACGTTTACACGTATAAATATCACTCACTTCATAGACTTCAATGTATTCTGCAGCTCTGACGCGAGTCATGTGATGACCATTTACACGTATAAATATCACTCACTTCTTAGACTTCAATGTATTCTGCAGCGCTGATGCGAGTCATGTGATGACCTTTACACGTATAAATATAACTCCATAGACTTCAATGTATTCTGCAGGCTGACGCGAGTCGTGATGACCTTTACACTTATAAATATCACTCACTTCATAGACTTTAATGTATTCTGCAGTGCTGACGTGAGTCATGTGATGACCTTTACACGTATAAATATAACTCCATAGACTTCAATGTATTCTGCAGCGCTGATACGAGTCATGTGATGACCTTTACACATAAATATCACTCACTTCATAGACTTCAATGTATTCTGCAGCGCTGATGCGAGTCATGTGATGACCATTTACACGTATAAATATCACTCACTTCATAGACTTCAATGTATTCTGCAGCGCTGACGCGAGTCATGTGATGACCCTTTACCCGTATAAATATCACTCACTTCATAGACTTCAATGTATTCCGCAGTGCTGACGTGAGTCATGTGATGACCCTTTACCCGTATAAATATCACTCACTTCATAGACTTCAATGTATTCTGCAGCTGACGTGAGTCATGTGATGACCCTTTACCCGTATAAATATCACTCACTTCATAGACTTTAATGTATTCTGCAGTGCTGACGCGAGTCATGTGATGACGTTTACATGTATAAATATCACTCACTTCATACACTTTAATGTATTCTGCAGTGCTGACGCGAGTCATGTGATGACGTTTACACGTATAAATATCACTCACTTCATAGACTTCAATGTATTCTGCAGTGCTGACGCGAGTCATGTGATGACGATTTACACGTATAAATATCACTCACTTCATAGACTTTAATGCATTCTGCAGCGCTGACGCGAGTCATGTCATGACCTTTACACGTATAAATATCACTCACTTCATAGACTTCAGTGTATTCTGCAGTGCTGACGCGAGTCATGTGATGACGTTTACACGTATAAATATCACTCACTTCATAGACTTTAATGTATTCTGCAGCGCTGACGCGAGTCGTGATGACCATTTACACGTATAAATATCACTCACTTCATAGACTTCAATGTATTCTGCAGCGCTGATGCGAGTCATGTGATGACCTTTACACGTATAAATATCACTCACTTCATAGACGTCAATGTATTCTGCAGCGCTGACGCGAGTCGTGATGACCTTTACACTTATAAATATCACTCACTTCATAGACTTTAATGTATTCTGCAGTGCTGACGTGAGTCATGTGATGACGTTTACACGTATAAATATCACTCACTTCATAGACTTCAGTGTATTCTGCAGTGCTGACGTGAGTCATGTGATGACGTTTACACGTATAAATATCACTCACTTCATAGACTTTAATGTATTCTGCAGCGCTGACGCGAGTCGTGATGACCATTTACACGTATAAATATCACTCACTTCATAGACTTCAATGTATTCTGCAGTGCTGACGCGAGTCATGTGATGACGTTTACACGTATAAATATCACTCACTTCATAGACTTTAATGTATTCTGCAGCGCTGACGCGAGTCGTGATGACCATTTACACGTATAAATATCACTCACTTCATAGACTTCAATGTATTCTGCAGCGCTGATGCGAGTCATGTGATGACCTTTACACGTATAAATATCACTCACTTCATAGACGTCAATGTATTCTGCAGCGCTGACGCGAGTCGTGATGACCTTTACACTTATAAATATCACTCACTTCATAGACTTTAATGTATTCTGCAGTGCTGACGTGAGTCATGTGATGACCTTTACACGTATAAATATAACTCCATAGACTTCAATGTATTCTGCAGCGCTGATACGAGTCATGTGATGACCTTTACACATATAAATATCACTCACTTCATAGACTTCAATGTATTCTGCAGCGCTGATGCGAGTCATGTGATGACCATTTACACGTATAAATATCACTCACTTCATAGACTTTAATGCATTCTGCAGCGCTGACGCGAGTCATGTCATGACCTTTACACGTATAAATATCACTCACTTCATAGACTTCAATGTATTCTGCAGCGCTGATGCGAGTCATGTGATGACCATTTACACGTATATATATCACTCACTTCATAGACTTCAATGTATTCTGCAGCGCTGATGGGAGTCATGTGATGACCTTTACACGTATAAATATCACTAACTTCATAGACTTCAATGTATTCTGCAGCGCTGACGCGAGTCATGTGATGACCTTTACACGTATAAATATCACTCACTTCATAGACTTCAATGCATTCTGCAGCGCTGATGCGAGTCATGTGATGACCCTTTACACGTATAAATATCACTCACTTCATAGACTTCAGTGTATTCTGCAGCGCTGATGCGAGTCATGTGATGACCCTTTACACGTATAAATATTACTCACTTCATAGACTTCAATGTATTCTGCAGCGCTGACGCGAGTCATGTGATGACCCTTTACCCGTATAAATATCACTCACTTCATAGACTTCAATGTATTCCGCAGTGCTGACGTGAGTCATGTGATGACCCTTTACCCGTATAAATATCACTCACTTCATAGACTTTAATGTATTCTGCAGTGCTGACGCGAGTCATGTGATGACGTTTACATGTATAAATATCACTCACTTCATACACTTTAATGTATTCTGCAGTGCTGACGCGAGTCATGTGATGACGTTTACACGTATAAATATCACTCACTTCATAGACTTCAATGTATTCTGCAGTGCTGACGCGAGTCATGTGATGACCTTTACACGTATAAATATCACTCGCTTCATAGACTTCAATGTATTCTGCAGTGCTGACGCGAGTCATGTGATGACCTTTACACGTATAAATATCACTCGCTTCATACACTTTAATGTATTCTGCAGCGCTGACGCGAGTCGTGATGACCATTTACACGTATAAATATAACTCACTTCATAGACTTCAATGTATTCCGCAGTGCTGACGCGAGTCATGTGATGACGTTTACATGTATAAATATCACTCACTTCATAGACTTTAATGTATTCTGCAGTGCTGACGCGAGTCATGTGATGACGTTTACACGTATAAATATCACTCACTTCATAGACTTCAGTGTATTCTGCAGTGCTGACGCGAGTCATGTGATGACCTTTACACGTATAAATATCACTCGCTTCATAGACTTCAATGTATTCTGCAGTGCTGACGCGAGTCATGTGATGACCTTTACACGTATAAATATCACTCGCTTCATACACTTTAATGTATTCTGCAGCGCTGACGCGAGTCGTGATGACCATTTACACGTATAAATATAACTCACTTCATAGACTTCAATGTATTCCGCAGTGCTGACGCGAGTCATGTGATGACGTTTACATGTATAAATATCACTCACTTCATAGACTTTAATGTATTCTGCAGTGCTGACGCGAGTCATGTGATGACGTTTACACGTATAAATATCACTCACTTCATAGACTTCAATGTATTCTGCAGTGCTGACGTGAGTCATGTGATGACCTTTACACGTATAAATATAACTCCATAGACTTCAGTGTATTCTGCAACGCTGATACGAGTCATGTGATGACCTTTACACATATAAATATCACTCACTTCATAGACTTCAATGTATTCTGCAGCGCTGATGCGAGTCATGTGATGACCATTTACACGTATAAATATAACTCACTTCATAGACTTTAATGCATTCTGCAGCGCTGACGCGAGTCATGTCATGACCTTTACACGTATAAATATCACTCACTTCATAGACTTCAATGTATTCTGCAGCGCTGATGCGAGTCATGTGATGACCATTTACACGTATATATATCACTCACTTCATAGACTTCAATGTATTCTGCAGCGCTGATGGGAGTCATGTGATGACCTTTACACGTATAAATATCATTAACTTCATAGACTTCAATGTATTCTGCAGCGCTGACGCGAGTCATGTGATGACCTTTACACGTATAAATATCACTCACTTCATAGACTTCAATGTATTCTGCAGCGCTGATGCGAGTCATGTGATGACCCTTTACACGTATAAATATCACTCACTTCATAGACTTCAATGTATTCTGCAGCGCTGATGCGAGTCATGTGATGACCCTTTACACGTATAAATATTACTCACTTCATAGACTTCAATGTATTCTGCAGCGCTGATGCGAGTCATGTGATGACCCTGTACACGTATAAATATCACTCACTTCATAGACTTTAATGTATTCTGCAGGGCTGACGCGAGTCATGTGATGACCTTTACACATATAAATATCACTCACTTCATAGACTTCAATGTATTCTGCAGTGATGATGCGAGTCATGTGATGACGTTTACACATATAAATATCACTCACTTCATAGACTTCAATGTATTCTGCAGTGCTGACGCGAGTCATGTGATGACCTTTACACGTATAAATATCACTCACTTCATAGACTTCAATGTATTCTGCAGTAATGACGCGAGTCATGTGATGAAGTTTACACGTATAAATATCACTCACTTCATAGACTTCAATGTATTCCGCAGTGCTGACGCGAGTCATGTGATGACATTTACGTGTATAAATATCACTCACTTAATAGACTTCAATGTATTCTGCAGCGCTGATGCGAGTCATGTGATGACCTTTACACGTATAAATATCACTCACTTCATAGACTTCAATGTATTCCGCAGCGCTGACGCGAGTCATGTGATGACCTTTACACGTATAAATATCAAACACTTCATAGACTTCAATGTATTCTGCAGCGCTGACGCGAGTCATGTGATGACCTTTACAGGTATAAATATCACTCACTTCATAGACTTCAATGTATTCTGCAGCACTGACGCGAGTCATGTGATGACCTTTACATGTATAAATATCACTCACTTCATAGACTTCAATGTATTCTGCAGCGCTGACGCGAGTCATGTGATGACTTTTACATGTATAAATATCACTCACTTCATAGACTTCAATGTTATCTGCAGCGCTGACGCGAGTCATGTGATGACCCTTTACCCGTATAAATATCACTCACTTCATAGACTTCAATGTATTCTGCAGTGCTGACGCGAGTCATGTGATGACCCTTTACCCGTATAAATATCACTCACTTCATAGACTTTAATGTATTCTGCAGTGCTGACGCGAGTCATGTGATGACGTTTACATGTATAAATATCACTCACTTCATACACTTTAATGTATTCTGCAGTGCTGACGCGAGTCATGTGATGACGTTTACACGTATAAATATCACTCACTTCATAGACTTCAATGTATTCTGCAGTGCTGACGCGAGTCATGTGATGACGTTTACACGTATAAATATCACTCACTTCATAGACTAATGCATTCTGCAGCGCTGACGCGAGTCATGTCATGACCTTTACACGTATAAATATCACTCACTTCATAGACTTCAGTGTATTCTGCAGTGCTGACGCGAGTCATGTGATGACGTTTACACGTATAAATATCACTCACTTCATAGACTTTAATGTATTCTGCAGCGCTGACGCGAGTCGTGATGACCATTTACACGTATAAATATCACTCACTTCATAGACTTCAATGTATTCTGCAGCGCTGATGCGAGTCATGTGATGACCTTTACACGTATAAATATCACTCACTTCATAGACGTCAATGTATTCTGCAGCGCTGACGCGAGTCGTGATGACCTTTACACGTATAAATATCACTCACTTCATAGACTTTAATGTATTCTGCAGTGCTGACGTGAGTCATGTGATGACCTTTACACGTATAAATATAACTCCATAGACTTCAATGTATTCTGCAGCTGATACGAGTCATGTGATGACCTTTACACATATAAATATCACTCACTTCATAGACTTCAATGTATTCTGCAGCTGATGCGAGTCATGTGATGACCATTTACACGTATAAATATCACTCACTTCATAGACTTTAATGCATTCTGCAGCGCTGACGCGAGTCGTGATGACCATTTACACGTATATATATCACTCACTTCATAGACTTCAATGTATTCTGCAGCGCTGATGCGAGTCATGTGATGACCATTTACACGTATATATATCACTCACTTCATAGACTTCAATGTATTCTGCAGCGCTGATGGGAGTCATGTGATGACCTTTACACGTATAAATATCACTAACTTCATAGACTTCAATGTATTCTGCAGCGCTGACGCGAGTCATGTGATGACCTTTACACGTATAAATATCACTCACTTCATAGACTTCAATGTATTCTGCAGCGCTGATGCGAGTCATGTGATGACCCTTTACACGTATAAATATCACTCACTTCATAGACTTCAATGTATTCTGCAGCGCTGATGCGAGTCATGTGATGACCCTTTACACGTATAAATATTACTCACTTCATAGACTTCAATGTATTCTGCAGCGCTGACGCGAGTCATGTGATGACCCTTTACCCGTATAAATATCACTCACTTCATAGACTTCAATGTATTCCGCAGCGCTGACGCGAGTCATGTGATGACCTTTACACGTATAAATATCAAACACTTCATAGACTTCAATGTATTCTGCAGCGCTGACGCGAGTCATGTGATGACCTTTACATGTATAAATATCACTCACTTCATAGACTTCAATGTATTCTGCAGTGCTGGCCGAGTCATGTGATGACCTTTACATGTATAAATATCACTCACTTCATAGACTTCAATGTATTCTGCAGGCTGATGCGAGTCATGTGATGACCTTTACATGTATAAATATCACTCACTTCATAGACTTCAATGTATTCTGCAGCGCTGACGCGAGTCATGTGATGACCCTTTACCCGTATAAATATCACTCACTTCATAGACTTCAATGTATTCCGCAGTGCTGACGTGAGTCATGTGATGACCCTTTACCCGTATAAATATCACTCACTTCATAGACTTCAATGTATTCTGCAGCGCTGACGTGAGTCATGTGATGACCCTTTACCCGTATAAATATCACTCATTTCATAGACTTTAATGTATTCTGCAGCGCTGACGCGAGTCGTGATGACCATTTACACGTATAAATATCACTCACTTCATAGACTTCAATGTATTCTGCAGCGCTGATGCGAGTCATGTGATGACCTTTACACGTATAAATATCACTCACTTCATAGACTTCAATGTATTCTGCAGCGCTGACGCGAGTCATGTCATGACCTTTACACGTATAAATATCACTCACTTCATAGACTTTAATGTATTCTGCAGTGCTGACGTGAGTCATGTGATGACCTTTACACGTATAAATATAACTCCATAGACTTCAATGTATTCTGCAGCGCTGATACGAGTCATGTGATGACCTTTACACATATAAATATCACTCACTTCATAGACTTCAATGTATTCTGCAGCGCTGATGCGAGTCATGTGATGACCATTTACACGTATAAATATCACTCACTTCATAGACTTTAATGCATTCTGCAGCGCTGACGCGAGTCGTGATGACCATTTACACGTATATATATCACTCACTTCATAGACTTCAATGTATTCTGCAGCGCTGATGCGAGTCATGTGATGACCATTTACACGTATATATATCACTCACTTCATAGACTTCAATGTATTCTGCAGCTGATGGGAGTCATGTGATGACCTTTACACGTATAAATATCACTAACTTCATAGACTTCAATGTATTCTGCAGAGCTGACGCGAGTCATGTGATGACCTTTACACGTATAAATATCACTCACTTCATAGACTTCAATGTATTCTGCAGCTGATGGGAGTCATGTGATGACCTTTACACGTATAAATATCACTCACTTCATAGACTTCAATGTATTCTGCAGCGCTGACGCGAGTCATGTGATGACCCTTTACACGTATAAATATCACTCACTTCATAGACTTCAGTGTATTCTGCAGGCTGATCGCGAGTCATGTGATGACCCTTTACACGTATAAATATCACTCACTTCATAGACTTCAATGTATTCTGCAGGCTGACGCGAGTCATGTGATGACCCTTTACCCGTATAAATATCACTCACTTCATAGACTTCAATGTATTCCGCAGCGCTGACGCGAGTCATGTGATGACCTTTACACGTATAAATATCAAACACTTCATAGACTTCAATGTATTCTGCAGCGCTGACGCGAGTCATGTGATGACCTTTACATGTATAAATATCACTCACTTCATAGACTTCAATGTATTCTGCAGCGCTGACGCGAGTCATGTGATGACCTTTACATGTATAAATATCACTCACTTCATAGACTTCAATGTATTCTGCAGCGCTGACGCGAGTCATGTGATGACCTTTACATGTATAAATATCACTCACTTCATAGACTTCAATGTATTCTGCAGGCTGACGCGAGTCATGTGATGACCCTTTACCCGTATAAATATCACTCACTTCATAGACTTCAATGTATTCCGCAGTGCTGACGTGAGTCATGTGATGACCCTTTACCCATATAAATATCACTCACTTCATAGACTTCAATGTATTCTGCAGGCTGACGTGAGTCATGTGATGACCCTTTACCCGTATAAATATCACTCACTTCATAGACTTTAATGTATTCTGCAGTGCTGACGCGAGTCATGTGATGACGTTTACATGTATAAATATCACTCACTTCATACACTTTAATGTATTCTGCAGTGCTGACGCTGAGTCATGTGATGACGTTTACACGTATAAATATCACTCACTTCATAGACTTCAATGTATTCTGCAGTGCTGACGCGAGTCATGTGATGACGTTTACACGTATAAATATCACTCACTTCATAGACTAATGCATTCTGCAGCGTGGCCGAGTCATGTCATGACCTTTACACGTATAAATATCACTCACTTCATAGACTTCAGTGTATTCTGCAGTGCTGGCCTGAGTCATGTGATGACGTTTACACGTATAAATATCACTCACTTCATAGACTTTAATGTATTCTGCAGCGCTGGCCGAGTCGTGATGACCATTTACACGTATAAATATCACTCACTTCATAGACTTCAATGTATTCTGCAGCGCTGATGCGAGTCATGTGATGACCTTTACACGTATAAATATCACTCACTTCATAGACGTCAATGTATTCTGCAGCGCTGACGCGAGTCGTGATGACCATTTACATGTATAAATATCACTCACTTCATAGACTTCAATGTATTCTGCAGTGCTGACGCGAGTCATGTGATGACGTTTACACGTATAAATATCACTCACTTCATAGACTTTAATGTATTCTGCAGTGCTGGCGAGTCATGTGATGACCATTTACATGTATAAATATCACTCACTTCATAGACTTCAATGTATTCTGCAGTGCTGACGCGAGTCATGTGATGACGTTTACACGTATAAATATCACTCACTTCATAGACTTCAGTGTATTCTGCAGTGCTGACGCGAGTCATGTGATGGCGTTTACGCGTATAAATATCACTCACTTCATAGACTTTAATGTATTCTGCAGGCTGGCCGAGTCATGATGACCATTTACGCGTATAAATATCACTCACTTCATAGACTTCAATGTATTCTGCAGCGCTGATCGCGAGTCATGTGATGACCTTTACACGTATAAATATCACTCACTTCATAGACGTCAATGTATTCTGCAGGCTGACGCGAGTCGTGATGACCTTTACACTTATAAATATCACTCACTTCATAGACTTTAATGTATTCTGCAGTGCTGGCGTGAGTCATGTGATGACCTTTACACGTATAAATATAACTCCATAGACTTCAATGTATTCTGCAGGCTGATACGAGTCATGTGATGACCTTTACACATATAAATATCACTCACTTCATAGACTTCAATGTATTCTGCAGCTGATCGCGAGTCATGTGATGACCATTTACACGTATAAATATCACTCACTTCATAGACTTTAATGCATTTTGCAGCGCTGGCCGAGTCATGTCATGACCTTTACGCGTATAAATATCACTCACTTCATAGACTTCAATGTATTCTGCAGCTGATCGCGAGTCATGTGATGACCATTTACACGTATATATATCACTCACTTCATAGACTTCAATGTATTCTGCAGCTGATGGGAGTCATGTGATGACCTTTACACGTATAAATATCACTAACTTCATAGACTTCAATGTATTCTGCAGCGCTGACGCGAGTCATGTGATGACCTTTACACGTATAAATATCACTCACTTCATAGACTTCAATGCATTCTGCAGCTGATCGCGAGTCATGTGATGACCCTTTACACGTATAAATATCACTCACTTCATAGACTTCAGTGTATTCTGCAGCGCTGATCGCGAGTCATGTGATGACCCTTTACGCGTATAAATATTACTCACTTCATAGACTTCAATGTATTCTGCAGCGCTGGCCGAGTCATGTGATGACCCTTTACCCGTATAAATATCACTCACTTCATAGACTTCAATGTATTCCGCAGTGCTGGCGTGAGTCATGTGATGACCCTTTACCCGTATAAATATCACTCACTTCATAGACTTTAATGTATTCTGCAGTGCTGGCGCGAGTCATGTGATGGCGTTTACATGTATAAATATCACTCACTTCATACACTTTAATGTATTCTGCAGTGCTGGCGCGAGTCATGTGATGGCGTTTACACGTATAAATATCACTCACTTCATAGACTTCAATGTATTCTGCAGTGCTGGCGCGAGTCATGTGATGACCTTTACGCGTATAAATATCACTCGCTTCATAGACTTCAATGTATTCTGCAGTGCTGGCGCGAGTCATGTGATGACCTTTACGCGTATAAATATCACTCGCTTCATACACTTTAATGTATTCTGCAGCGCTGGCGCGAGTCGTGATGACCATTTACGCGTATAAATATAACTCACTTCATAGACTTCAATGTATTCCGCAGTGCTGGCGCTGAGTCATGTGATGGCGTTTACATGTATAAATATCACTCACTTCATAGACTTTAATGTATTCTGCAGTGCTGGCGCGAGTCATGTGATGACGTTTACACGTATAAATATCACTCACTTCATAGACTTCAGTGTATTCTGCAGTGCTGATCGCGAGTCATGTGATGACCTTTACACGTATAAATATCACTCGCTTCATAGACTTCAATGTATTCTGCAGTGCTGGCGCGAGTCATGTGATGACCTTTACGCGTATAAATATCACTCGCTTCATACACTTTAATGTATTCTGCAGCTGACGCGAGTCGTGATGACCATTTACACGTATAAATATAACTCACTTCATAGACTTCAATGTATTCCGCAGTGCTGACGCGAGTCATGTGATGACGTTTACATGTATAAATATCACTCACTTCATAGACTTTAATGTATTCTGCAGTGCTGGCGCGAGTCATGTGATGGCGTTTACGCGTATAAATATCACTCACTTCATAGACTTCAATGTATTCTGCAGTGCTGGCGTGAGTCATGTGATGACCTTTACGCGTATAAATATAACTCCATAGACTTCAGTGTATTCTGCAGCGCTGATCACGAGTCATGTGATGACCTTTACACATATAAATATCACTCACTTCATAGACTTCAATGTATTCTGCAGCTGATCGCGAGTCATGTGATGACCATTTACGCGTATAAATATAACTCACTTCATAGACTTTAATGCATTCTGCAGGCTGGCCGAGTCATGTCATGACCTTTACACGTATAAATATCACTCACTTCATAGACTTCAATGTATTCTGCAGGCTGATGCGAGTCATGTGATGACCATTTACGCGTATAAATATCACTCACTTCATAGACTTCAATGTATTCTGCAGCGCTGATGGGAGTCATGTGATGACCTTTACGCGTATAAATATCATTAACTTCATAGACTTCAATGTATTCTGCAGTGCTGGCGCGAGTCATGTGATGACCTTTACACGTATAAATATCACTCACTTCATAGACTTCAATGTATTCTGCAGCTGATCGCGAGTCATGTGATGACCCTTTACACGTATAAATATCACTCACTTCATAGACTTCAATGTATTCTGCAGCGCTGATCGCGAGTCATGTGATGACCCTGTACACGTATAAATATCACTCACTTCATAGACTTTAATGTATTCTGCAGGGCTGACGCGAGTCATGTGATGACCTTTACACATATAAATATCACTCACTTCATAGACTTCAATGTATTCTGCAGTGCTGATCGCGAGTCATGTGATGACGTTTACACATATAAATATCACTCACTTCATAGACTTCAATGTATTCTGCAGTGCTGACGCGAGTCATGTGATGACCTTTACACGTATAAATATCACTCACTTCATAGACTTCAATGTATTCTGCAGTAATGGCCGAGTCATGTGATGACGTTTACACGTATAAATATCACTCACTTCATAGACTTCAATGTATTCTGCAGTGCTGGCCTGAGTCATGTGATGACGTTTACGCGTATAAATATCACTCACTTCATAGACTTCAATGTATTCTGCAGGCTGATCGCGAGTCATGTGATGACCTTTACGCGTATAAATATCACTCACTTCATAGACTTCAATGTATTCTGCAGGCTGACGCGAGTCATGTGATGACCTTTACACGTATAAATATCACTCACTTCATAGACTTCAATGTATTCTGCAGTGCTGGCCGAGTCATGTGATGACCTTTACAGGTATAAATATCACTCACTTCATAGACTTCAATGTATTCTGCAGCACTGGCCGAGTCATGTGATGACCTTTACATGTATAAATATCACTCACTTCATAGACTTCAATGTATTCTGCAGCGCTGACGCGAGTCATGTGATGACCTTTACACGTATAAATATCACTCACTTCATAGACTTCAATGTATTCTGCAGCGCTGACGCGAGTCATGTGATGACCCTTTACCCGTATAAATATCACTCACTTCATAGACTTCAATGTATTCTGCAGTGCTGACGCGAGTCATGTGATGACCCTTTACCCGTATAAATATCACTCACTTCATAGACTTCAATGTATTCTGCAGCGCTGGCGTGAGTCATGTGATGACCATTTACACGTATAAATATCACTCACTTCATAGACTTTAATGTATTCTGCAGTGCTGGCGCGAGTCATGTGATGACGTTTACATGTATAAATATCACTCACTTCATACACTTTAATGTATTCTGCAGTGCTGACGCGAGTCATGTGATGACGTTTACACGTATAAATATCACTCACTTCATAGACTTCAATGTATTCTGCAGTGCTGATGCGAGTCATGTGATGACCGTTTACACGTATAAATATCACTCACTTCATAGACTTAATGCATTCTGCAGGCTGGCCTGAGTCATGTCATGACCTTTACACGTATAAATATCACTCACTTCATAGACTTCAGTGTATTCTGCAGTGCTGGCCGAGTCATGTGATGGCGTTTACGCGTATAAATATCACTCACTTCATAGACTTTAATGTATTCTGCAGGCTGGCCTGAGTCGTGATGACCATTTACGCGTATAAATATCACTCACTTCATAGACTTCAATGTATTCTGCAGCGTGATCGCGAGTCATGTGATGACCTTTACGCGTATAAATATCACTCACTTCATAGACGTCAATGTATTCTGCAGCGCTGGCGCGAGTCGTGATGACCTTTACACGTATAAATATCACTCACTTCATAGACTTTAATGTATTCTGCAGTGCTGGCGTGAGTCATGTGATGACCTTTACACGTATAAATATAACTCCATAGACTTCAATGTATTCTGCAGGCTGATCACGAGTCATGTGATGACCTTTACACATATAAATATCACTCACTTCATAGACTTCAATGTATTCTGCAGCTGATGCGAGTCATGTGATGACCATTTACACGTATAAATATCACTCACTTCATAGACTTTAATGCATTCTGCAGCGCTGGCGCGAGTCATGTCATGACCTTTACGCGTATAAATATCACTCACTTCATAGACTTCAATGTATTCTGCAGCGCTGATCGCGAGTCATGTGATGACCATTTACGCGTATATATATCACTCACTTCATAGACTTCAATGTATTCTGCAGCGCTGATGGGAGTCATGTGATGACCTTTACGCGTATAAATATCACTAACTTCATAGACTTCAATGTATTCTGCAGCGCTGACGCGAGTCATGTGATGACCTTTACACGTATAAATATCACTCACTTCATAGACTTCAATGTATTCTGCAGCTGATGCGAGTCATGTGATGACCCTTTACGCGTATAAATATCACTCACTTCATAGACTTCAGTGTATTCTGCAGCGCTGATGCGAGTCATGTGATGACCCTTTACGCGTATAAATATCACTCACTTCATAGACTTCAATGTATTCTGCAGCGCTGACGCGAGTCATGTGATGACCCTTTACGCGTATAAATATCACTCACTTCATAGACTTCAATGTATTCTGCAGCGCTGACGCGAGTCATGTGATGACCTTTACACGTATAAATATCACTCACTTCATAGACTTCAATGTATTCTGCAGGCTGACGCGAGTCATGTGATGACCTTTACACGTATAAATATCACTCACTTCATAGACTTCAATGTATTCTGCAGCTGACGCGAGTCATGTGATGACCTTTACACGTATAAATATCACTCACTTCATAGACTTCAATGTATTCTGCAGGCTGGCGCGAGTCATGTGATGACCTTTACATGTATAAATATCACTCACTTCATAGACTTCAATGTATTCTGCAGCGCTGGCGCGAGTCATGTGATGACCCTTTACCCGTATAAATATCACTCACTTCATAGACTTCAATGTATTCTGCAGTGCTGACGTGAGTCATGTGATGACCCTTTACGCGTATAAATATCACTCACTTCATAGACTTCAATGTATTCTGCAGCGCTGGCGTGAGTCATGTGATGACCTTTACCCGTATAAATATCACTCACTTCATAGACTTTAATGTATTCTGCAGTGCTGGCCGTGAGTCATGTGATGACCGTTTACACGTATAAATATCACTCACTTCATAGACTTTAATGTATTCTGCAGTGCTGGTCGCGAGTCATGTGATGACCGTTTACGCGTATAAATATCACTCACTTCATAGACTTCAATGTATTCTGCAGTGCTGACGCGAGTCATGTGATGACCATTTACGCGTATAAATATCACTCACTTCATAGACTTTAATGCATTCTGCAGCGCTGGCCGAGTCATGTCATGACCTTTACGCGTATAAATATCACTCACTTCATAGACTTCAATGTATTCTGCAGTGCTGACGCGAGTCATGTGATGACGTTTACGCGTATAAATATCACTCACTTCATAGACTTCAATGTATTCTGCAGCGCTGACGCGAGTCATGTGATGACCATTTACACGTATAAATATCACTCACTTCATAGACTTCAATGTATTCTGCAGCTGATCGCGAGTCATGTGATGACCTTTACACGTATAAATATCACTCACTTCATAGACTTCAATGTATTCTGCAGGCTGATGCGAGTCATGTGATGACCATTTACACGTATAAATATCACTCACTTCATAGACTTCAATGTATTCTGCAGCGCTGACGTGAGTCATGTGATGACCTTTACACGTATAAATATCACTCACTTCATAGACTTCAATGTATTCTGCAGCGCTGACGCGAGTCATGTGATGACCTTTACACGTATAAATATCACTCACTTCATAGACTTCAATGTATTCTGCAGCGCTGACGCGAGTCATGTGATGACCTTTACACGTATAAATATCACTCACTTCATAGACTTCAATGTATTCTGCAGTGCTGACGTGAGTCATGTGATGACCATTTACACGTATAAATATCACTCACTTCATAGACTTCAATGTATTCTGCAGGCTGACGTGAGTCATGTGATGACCTTTACACGTATAAATATCACTCACTTCATAGACTTCAATGTATTCTGCAGTGCTGACGCGAGTCATGTGATGACCTTTACACGTATAAATATCACTCACTTCATAGACTTTAATGTATTCTGCAGTGCTGGCGCGAGTCATGTGATGACCTTTACGCGTATAAATATCACTCACTTCATAGACTTCAATGTATTCTGCAGTGCTGACGCGAGTCATGTGATGACCTTTACGCGTATAAATATCACTCACTTCATAGACTTCAATGTATTCTGCAGCGCTGACGCGAGTCATGTGATGACCTTTACGCGTATAAATATCACTCACTTCATAGACTTCAATGTATTCTGCAGTGCTGACGCTGAGTCATGTGATGACCATTTACGCGTATAAATATCACTCACTTCATAGACTTCAATGTATTCTGCAGCGCTGACGCGAGTCATGTGATGACCATTTACGCGTATAAATATCACTCACTTCATAGACTTCAATGTATTCTGCAGCGCTGACGCGAGTCATGTGATGACCATTTACGCGTATAAATATCACTCACTTCATAGACTTCAATGTATTCTGCAGTGCTGACGCGAGTCATGTGATGACCTTTACACGTATAAATATCACTCACTTCATAGACTTCAATGTATTCTGCAGTGCTGACGCGAGTCATGTGATGACCTTTACGCGTATAAATATCACTCACTTCATAGACTTCAATGTATTCTGCAGCGCTGACGTGAGTCATGTGATGACCATTTACACGTATAAATATCACTCACTTCATAGACTTCAATGTATTCTGCAGGCTGGCGTGAGTCATGTGATGACCTTTACGCGTATAAATATCACTCACTTCATAGACTTCAGTGTATTCTGCAGTGCTGGCCTGAGTCATGTGATGGCGTTTACGCGTATAAATATCACTCACTTCATAGACTTTAATGTATTCTGCAGGCTGGCCTGAGTCAGTGATGACCATTTACGCGTATAAATATCACTCACTTCATAGACTTCAATGTATTCTGCAGGCTGATCGCGAGTCATGTGATGACCTTTACGCGTATAAATATCACTCACTTCATAGACTTCAATGTATTCTGCAGTGCTGGCCTGAGTCGTGATGACCTTTACACGTATAAATATCACTCACTTCATAGACTTTAATGTATTCTGCAGTGCTGGCGTGAGTCATGTGATGACCTTTACGCGTATAAATATAACTCCATAGACTTCAATGTATTCTGCAGCGCTGATCACGAGTCATGTGATGACCTTTACACATATAAATATCACTCACTTCATAGACTTCAATGTATTCTGCAGCGCTGATCGCGAGTCATGTGATGACCATTTACGCGTATAAATATCACTCACTTCATAGACTTTAATGCATTCTGCAGCGCTGACGCGAGTCATGTCATGACCTTTACACGTATAAATATCACTCACTTCATAGACTTCAATGTATTCTGCAGGCTGATCGCGAGTCATGTGATGACCATTTACACGTATATATATCACTCACTTCATAGACTTCAATGTATTCTGCAGCTGATGGGAGTCATGTGATGACCTTTACGCGTATAAATATCACTCACTTCATAGACTTCAATGTATTCTGCAGGCTGACGCGAGTCATGTGATGACCTTTACGCGTATAAATATCACTCACTTCATAGACTTCAATGTATTCTGCAGCGCTGATCGCGAGTCATGTGATGACCCTTTACGCGTATAAATATCACTCACTTCATAGACTTCAATGTATTCTGCAGCGCTGATGCGAGTCATGTGATGACCCTTTACGCGTATAAATATCACTCACTTCATAGACTTCAATGTATTCTGCAGCGCTGATCGCGAGTCATGTGATGACCTTTACGCGTATAAATATCACTCACTTCATAGACTTCAATGTATTCTGCAGTGCTGGCGTGAGTCATGTGATGACCTTTACACGTATAAATATCACTCACTTCATAGACTTCAATGTATTCTGCAGTGCTGACGCGAGTCATGTGATGACCATTTACGCGTATAAATATCACTCACTTCATAGACTTCAATGTATTCTGCAGCGCTGATCGCGAGTCATGTGATGACCTTTACGCGTATAAATATCACTCACTTCATAGACTTCAATGTATTCTGCAGCGCTGACGCGAGTCATGTGATGACCTTTACGCGTATAAATATCACTCACTTCATAGACTTCAATGTATTCTGCAGTGCTGGCGCGAGTCATGTGATGACCTTTACGCGTATAAATATCACTCACTTCATAGACTTCAATGTATTCTGCAGTGCTGACGCGAGTCATGTGATGACCTTTACACGTATAAATATCACTCACTTCATAGACTTCAATGTATTCTGCAGTGCTGACGCGAGTCATGTGATGACCATTTACGCGTATAAATATCACTCACTTCATAGACTTCAATGTATTCTGCAGCGCTGACGCGAGTCATGTGATGACCTTTACGCGTATAAATATCACTCACTTCATAGACTTCAATGTATTCTGCAGCGCTGATGCGAGTCATGTGATGACCTTTACCGTATAAATATCACTCACTTCATAGACTTCAATGTATTCTGCAGGCTGGCGCGAGTCATGTGATGACCTTTACGCGTATAAATATCACTCACTTCATAGACTTCAATGTATTCTGCAGTGCTGACGCGAGTCATGTGATGACCATTTACACGTATAAATATCACTCACTTCATAGACTTCAATGTATTCTGCAGTGCTGGCGCGAGTCATGTGATGACCTTTACACGTATAAATATCACTCACTTCATAGACTTCAATGTATTCTGCAGCGCTGACGCGAGTCATGTGATGACCTTTACGCGTATAAATATCACTCACTTCATAGACTTCAATGTATTCTGCAGCGCTGATCGCGAGTCATGTGATGACCTTTACGCGTATAAATATCACTCACTTCATAGACTTCAATGTATTCTGCAGTGCTGGCCGAGTCATGTGATGACCTTTACGCGTATAAATATCACTCACTTCATAGACTTCAATGTATTCTGCAGTGCTGGCGCGAGTCATGTGATGACCTTTACGCGTATAAATATCACTCACTTCATAGACTTCAATGTATTCTGCAGCGCTGATCGCGAGTCATGTGATGACCTTTACACGTATAAATATCACTCACTTCATAGACTTCAATGTATTCTGCAGCGCTGATCGCGAGTCATGTGATGACCATTTACACGTATAAATATCACTCACTTCATAGACTTTAATGTATTCTGCAGTGCTGATCGCGAGTCATGTGATGACCTTTACGCGTATAAATATCACTCACTTCATAGACTTCAATGTATTCTGCAGGCTGATGCGAGTCATGTGATGACCTTTACACGTATAAATATCACTCACTTCATAGACTTCAATGTATTCTGCAGGCTGATGCGAGTCATGTGATGACCTTTACGCGTATAAATATCACTCACTTCATAGACTTCAATGTATTCTGCAGCTGATGCGAGTCATGTGATGACCATTTACGCGTATAAATATCACTCACTTCATAGACTTCAATGTATTCTGCAGCGCTGATCGCGAGTCATGTGATGACCATTTACGCGTATAAATATCACTCACTTCATAGACTTCAATGTATTCTGCAGTGCTGACGCGAGTCATGTGATGACCTTTACGCGTATAAATATCACTCACTTCATAGACTTCAATGTATTCTGCAGCGCTGACGCGAGTCATGTGATGACCTTTACGCGTATAAATATCACTCACTTCATAGACTTCAATGTATTCTGCAGCGCTGATCGCGAGTCATGTGATGACCTTTACGCGTATAAATATCACTCACTTCATAGACTTCAATGTATTCTGCAGCGCTGATGCGAGTCATGTGATGACCATTTACGCGTATAAATATCACTCACTTCATAGACTTTAATGTATTCTGCAGCGCTGACGCGAGTCATGTGATGACCTTTACGCGTATAAATATCACTCACTTCATAGACTTCAATGTATTCTGCAGTGCTGACGCGAGTCATGTGATGACCTTTACGCGTATAAATATCACTCACTTCATAGACTTTAATGTATTCTGCAGCGCTGGCCGAGTCATGTGATGACCTTTACGCGTATAAATATCACTCACTTCATAGACTTCAATGTATTCTGCAGCGCTGACGCGAGTCATGTGATGACCTTTACGCGTATAAATATCACTCACTTCATAGACTTCAATGTATTCTGCAGCGCTGATCGAGTCATGTGATGACCATTTACGCGTATAAATATCACTCACTTCATAGACTTCAATGTATTCTGCAGCGCTGATCGCGAGTCATGTGATGACCATTTACGCGTATAAATATCACTCACTTCATAGACTTCAATGTATTCTGCAGCGCTGATCGCGAGTCATGTGATGACCATTTACACGTATAAATATCACTCACTTCATAGACTTCAATGTATTCTGCAGCGCTGATCGCGAGTCATGTGATGACCTTTACACGTATAAATATCACTCACTTCATAGACTTCAATGTATTCTGCAGCGCTGACGCGAGTCATGTGATGACCTTTACACGTATAAATATCACTCACTTCATAGACTTCAATGTATTCTGCAGCGCTGATCGCGAGTCATGTGATGACCATTTACGCGTATAAATATCACTCACTTCATAGACTTCAATGTATTCTGCAGCGCTGACGCGAGTCATGTGATGACCTTTACACGTATAAATATCACTCACTTCATAGACTTCAATGTATTCTGCAGCGCTGACGCGAGTCATGTGATGACCATTTACACGTATAAATATCACTCACTTCATAGACTTCAATGTATTCTGCAGTGCTGACGCGAGTCATGTGATGACCATTTACGCGTATAAATATCACTCACTTCATAGACTTCAATGTATTCTGCAGCGCTGACGCGAGTCATGTGATGACCTTTACGCGTATAAATATCACTCACTTCATAGACTTCAATGTATTCTGCAGCGCTGATCGCGAGTCATGTGATGACCATTTACGCGTATAAATATCACTCACTTCATAGACTTCAATGTATTCTGCAGCGCTGATCGCGAGTCATGTGATGACCTTTACGCGTATAAATATCACTCACTTCATAGACTTCAATGTATTCTGCAGCGCTGGCCGAGTCATGTGATGACCTTTACGCGTATAAATATCACTCACTTCATAGACTTTAATGTATTCTGCAGCGCTGACGCGAGTCATGTGATGACCTTTACGCGTATAAATATCACTCACTTCATAGACTTCAATGTATTCTGCAGCGCTGATCGCGAGTCATGTGATGACCTTTACACGTATAAATATCACTCACTTCATAGACTTCAATGTATTCTGCAGCGCTGATCGCGAGTCATGTGATGACCATTTACGCGTATAAATATCACTCACTTCATAGACTTTAATGTATTCTGCAGCGCTGACGCGAGTCATGTGATGACCTTTACGCGTATAAATATCACTCACTTCATAGACTTCAATGTATTCTGCAGTGCTGGCGCGAGTCATGTGATGACCTTTACACGTATAAATATCACTCACTTCATAGACTTCAATGTATTCTGCAGCGCTGATGCGAGTCATGTGATGACCATTTACGCGTATAAATATCACTCACTTCATAGACTTCAATGTATTCTGCAGCGCTGATCGCGAGTCATGTGATGACCATTTACGCGTATAAATATCACTCACTTCATAGACTTCAATGTATTCTGCAGTGCTGACGCGAGTCATGTGATGACCTTTACACGTATAAATATCACTCACTTCATAGACTTCAATGTATTCTGCAGCGCTGACGCGAGTCATGTGATGACCATTTACGCGTATAAATATCACTCACTTCATAGACTTCAATGTATTCTGCAGCGCTGATCGCGAGTCATGTGATGACCTTTACGCGTATAAATATCACTCACTTCATAGACTTCAATGTATTCTGCAGCGCTGACGCGAGTCATGTGATGACCCTTTACACGTATAAATATCACTCACTTCATAGACTTCAATGTATTCTGCAGCGCTGACGTGAGTCATGTGATGACCATTTACACGTATAAATATCACTCACTTCATAGACTTCAATGTATTCTGCAGCGCTGACGCGAGTCATGTGATGACCCTTTACGCGTATAAATATCACTCACTTCATAGACTTCAATGTATTCTGCAGCGCTGACGCGAGTCATGTGATGACCTTTACACGTATAAATATCACTCACTTCATAGACTTCAATGTATTCTGCAGCGCTGACGCGAGTCATGTGATGACCTTTACGCGTATAAATATCACTCACTTCATAGACTTCAATGTATTCTGCAGCGCTGACGCGAGTCATGTGATGACCTTTACGCGTATAAATATCACTCACTTCATAGACTTCAATGTATTCTGCAGCGCTGACGCGAGTCATGTGATGACCTTTACACGTATAAATATCACTCACTTCATAGACTTCAATGTATTCTGCAGCGCTGGCCGAGTCATGTGATGACCATTTACGCGTATAAATATCACTCACTTCATAGACTTTAATGTATTCTGCAGTGCTGGCGCGAGTCATGTGATGACCTTTACGCGTATAAATATCACTCACTTCATAGACTTCAATGTATTCTGCAGCGCTGATGCGAGTCATGTGATGACCTTTACACGTATAAATATCACTCACTTCATAGACTTCAATGTATTCTGCAGCGCTGACGCGAGTCATGTGATGACCTTTACACGTATAAATATCACTCACTTCATAGACTTCAATGTATTCTGCAGCGCTGATGCGAGTCATGTGATGACCATTTACACGTATAAATATCACTCACTTCATAGACTTTAATGTATTCTGCAGTGCTGACGCGAGTCATGTGATGACCTTTACACGTATAAATATCACTCACTTCATAGACTTCAATGTATTCTGCAGCGCTGACGCGAGTCATGTGATGACCATTTACGCGTATAAATATCACTCACTTCATAGACTTCAATGTATTCTGCAGCGCTGACGCGAGTCATGTGATGACCATTTACGCGTATAAATATCACTCACTTCATAGACTTCAATGTATTCTGCAGCGCTGATCGCGAGTCATGTGATGACCTTTACACGTATAAATATCACTCACTTCATAGACTTCAATGTATTCTGCAGCGCTGATCGCGAGTCATGTGATGACCTTTACACGTATAAATATCACTCACTTCATAGACTTCAATGTATTCTGCAGCGCTGATGCGAGTCATGTGATGACCTTTACACGTATAAATATCACTCACTTCATAGACTTCAATGTATTCTGCAGCGCTGATCGCGAGTCATGTGATGACCTTTACACGTATAAATATCACTCACTTCATAGACTTCAATGTATTCTGCAGTGCTGACGCGAGTCATGTGATGACCGTTTACACGTATAAATATCACTCACTTCATAGACTTCAATGTATTCTGCAGTGCTGGCCGAGTCATGTGATGACCTTTACGCGTATAAATATCACTCACTTCATAGACTTCAATGTATTCTGCAGTGCTGATCGCGAGTCATGTGATGACCATTTACGCGTATAAATATCACTCACTTCATAGACTTCAATGTATTCTGCAGTGCTGATCGTGAGTCATGTGATGACCTTTACGCGTATAAATATCACTCACTTCATAGACTTCAATGTATTCTGCAGTGCTGATCGCGAGTCATGTGATGACCATTTACACGTATAAATATCACTCACTTCATAGACTTCAATGTATTCTGCAGTGCTGATCGCGAGTCATGTGATGACCGTTTACGCGTATAAATATCACTCACTTCATAGACTTCAATGTATTCTGCAGCGCTGGCGCGAGTCATGTGATGACCATTTACACGTATAAATATCACTCACTTCATAGACTTCAATGTATTCTGCAGCGCTGATGCGAGTCATGTGATGACCCTTTACACGTATAAATATCACTCACTTCATAGACTTTAATGTATTCTGCAGGGCTGACGCGAGTCATGTGATGACCTTTACACGTATAAATATCACTCACTTCATAGACTTCAATGTATTCTGCAGCGCTGATGCGAGTCATGTGATGACCTTTACACGTATAAATATCACTCACTTCATAGACTTCAATGTATTCTGCAGTGCTGACGCGAGTCATGTGATGACCTTTACACGTATAAATATCACTCACTTCATAGACTTCAATGTATTCTGCAGCGCTGACGCGAGTCATGTGATGACCATTTACACGTATAAATATCACTCACTTCATAGACTTCAATGTATTCTGCAGCGCTGACGCGAGTCATGTGATGACCTTTACACGTATAAATATCACTCACTTCATAGACTTCAATGTATTCTGCAGCGCTGATGCGAGTCATGTGATGACCTTTACACGTATAAATATCACTCACTTCATAGACTTCAATGTATTCTGCAGCGCTGATGCGAGTCATGTGATGACCTTTACACGTATAAATATCACTCACTTCATAGACTTCAATGTATTCTGCAGCGTTGACGCGAGTCATGTGATGACGTTTACACGTATAAATATCAATCACTTCATAGACTTCAATGTATTCTGCAGTGCTGACGCGAGTCATGTGATGACCTTTACACGTATAAATATCACTCGCTTCATAGACTTCAATGTATTCTGCAGCGCTGATGCGAGTCATGTGATGACCATTTACACGTATAAATATCACTCACTTCATAGACTTCAATGTATTCTGCAGCGCTGACGCGAGTCATGTGATGACCATTTACACGTATAAATATCACTCACTTCATAGACTTCAATGTATTCTGCAGTGCTGACGCGAGTCATGTGATGACCATTTACACGTATAAATATCACTCACTTCATAGACTTCAATGTATTCTGCAGTGCTGATGCGAGTCATGTGATGACCTTTACACGTATAAATATCACTCACTTCATAGACTTCAATGTATTCTGCAGCGCTGATCGCGAGTCATGTGATGACCATTTACACGTATAAATATCACTCACTTCATAGACTTTAATGTATTCTGCAGGCTGACGCGAGTCATGTGATGACCATTTACACGTATAAATATCACTCACTTCATAGACTTCAATGTATTCTGCAGCGCTGATGCGAGTCATGTGATGACCTTTACACGTATAAATATCACTCACTTCATAGACTTCAATGTATTCTGCAGCGCTGACGCGAGTCGTGATGACCTTTACACGTATAAATATCACTCACTTCATAGACTTTAATGTATTCTGCAGTGCTGACGTGAGTCATGTGATGACCTTTACACGTATAAATATCACTCACTTCATAGACTTCAATGTATTCTGCAGCTGATGCGAGTCATGTGATGACCTTTACACATATAAATATCACTCACTTCATAGACTTCAATGTATTCTGCAGCGCTGATGCGAGTCATGTGATGACCATTTACACGTATAAATATCACTCACTTCATAGACTTTAATGCATTCTGCAGCGCTGACGCGAGTCATGTCATGACCTTTACACGTATAAATATCACTCACTTCATAGACTTCAGTGTATTCTGCAGTGCTGACGCGAGTCATGTGATGACGTTTACACGTATAAATATCACTCACTTCATAGACTTTAATGTATTCTGCAGCGCTATGCGAGTCATGTGATGACCTTTACGCGTATAAATATCACTCACTTCATAGACTTCAATGTATTCTGCAGTGCTGACGCGAGTCATGTGATGACGTTTACACGTATAAATATCACTCACTTCATAGACTTCAATGTATTCTGCAGCGCTGACGCGAGTCATGTGATGACCATTTACACGTATAAATATCACTCACTTCATAGACTTCAATGTATTCTGCAGCTCTGACGCGAGTCATGTGATGACCATTTACACGTATAAATATCACTCACTTCATAGACTTTAATGTATTCTGCAGGGCTGACGCGAGTCATGTGATGACATTTACACGTATAAATATCACTCACTTCATTGACTTCAATGTATTCTGCAGCGTTGATGCGAGTCATGTGATGACCTTTACACGTATAAATATAACTCACTTCATAGACTTCAATGTATTCTGCAGTGCTGACGCGAGTCATGTGATGACCCTTTACACGTATAAATATAACTCACTTCATAGACTTCAATGTATTCTGCAGCGCTGATGCGAGTCATGTGATGACCATTTACACGTATAAATATCACTCACATCATAGACTTTAATGCATTCTGCAGCGCTGACGCGAGTTATGTCATGACCTTTACACGTATAAATATCACTCACTTCATAGACTTCAATGTATTCTGCAGCGCTGATGCGAGTCATGTGATGACCTTTACACGTATAAATATCACTCACTTCATTGACTTCAATGTATTCTGCAGCATTGATGCGAGTCATGTGATGACCTTTACACGTATAAATATCACTCACTTCATAGACTTCAATGTATTCTGCAGAGCTGACGCGAGTCATGTGATGACGTTTACACGTATAAATATCACTCACTTCATAGACTTCAGTGTATTCTGCAGTACTGACGCGAGTCATGTGATGACGTTTACGCGTATAAATATCACTCACTTCATAGACATTAATGTATTCTGCAGCGCTGATCGCGAGTCATGTGATGACCATTTACACGTATAAATATCACTCACTTCATAGACTTCAATGTATTCTGCAGTGCTGACGCGAGTCATGTGATGACGCTTTACACGTATAAATATCACTCACTTCATAGACTTCAATGTATTCTGCAGTGCTGACGCGAGTCATGTGATGAACATTTACACGTATAAATATCACTCACTTCATAGACTTCAATGTATTCTGCAGTGCTGATCGCGAGTCATGTGATGACGTTTACGCGTATAAATATCACTCACTTCATAGACTTCAATGTATTCTGCAGCACTGGCGCGAGTCATGTGATGACCATTTACGCGTATAAATATCACTCACTTCATAGACTTTAATGTATTCTGCAGGCTGGCCGAGTCGTGATGACCATTTACGCGTATAAATATCACTCACTTCATAGACTTCAATGTATTCTGCAGGCTGATCGCGAGTCATGTGATGACCTTTACACGTATAAATATCACTCACTTCATAGACTTCAATGTATTCTGCAGAGCTGGCCGAGTCGTGATGACCTTTACGCGTATAAATATCACTCACTTCATAGACTTTAATGTATTCTGCAGTGCTGACGTGAGTCATGTGATGACCTTTACACGTATAAATATAACTCCATAGACTTCAATGTATTCTGCAGCGCTGATACGAGTCATGTGATGACCTTTACACATATAAATATCACTCACTTCATAGACTTCAATGTATTCTGCAGCGCTGATGCGAGTCATGTGATGACCATTTACACGTATAAATATCACTCACTTCATAGACTTTAATGCATTCTGCAGCGCTGACGCGAGTCATGTCATGACCTTTACACGTATAAATATCACTCACTTCATAGACTTCAATGTATTCCGCAGTGCTGACGCGAGTCATGTGATGACGTTTACATGTATAAATATCACTCACTTCATAGACTTTAATGTATTCTGCAGCGCCTATGCGAGTCATGTGATGACCTTTACACGTATAAATATCACTCACTTCATAGACTTCAATGTATTCCGCAGTGCTGACGCGAGTCATGTGATGACGTTTACACGTATAAATATCACTCACTTCATTGACTTCAATGTATTCTGCAGCACTGACGCGAGTCATGTGATGACCATTTACACGTATAAATATCACTCACTTCATAGACTTCAATGTATTCTGCAGCTCTGGCCGAGTCATGTGATGACCATTTACACGTATAAATATCACTCACTTCATAGACTTCAATGTATTCTGCAGCGCTGATGCGAGTCATGTGATGACCCTTTACACATAAATATCACTCACTTCATAGACTTCAATGTATTCTGCAGCGCTGATGCGAGTCATGTGATGACCTTTACACGTATAAATATAACTCACTTCATAGACTTCAATGTATTCTGCAGCGCTGATGTGAGTCATGTGATGACCATTTACACGTATAAATATCACTCACTTCATAGACTTCAGTGTATTCTGCAGTGCTGACGCGAGTCATGTGATGGCGTTTCCACGTATAAATATCACTCACTTCATAGACTTTAATGTATTCTGCAGCGCTGACGCGAGTCGTGATGACCATTTACACGTATAAATATCACTCACTTCATAGACTTCAATGTATTCTGCAGCGCTGACGCGAGTCGTGATGACCATTTACACGTATAAATATCACTCACTTCATAGACTTTAATGTATTCTGCAGTGCTGACGAGAGTCATGTGATGACCTTTACACGTATAAATATAACTCCATAGACTTCAATGTATTCTGCAGCGCTGATACGAGTCATGTGATGACCTTTACACGTATAAATATCACTCACTTCATAGACTTCAATGTATTCTGCAGCGCTGACGCGAGTCGTGTGATGACCTTTACACGTATAAATATAACTCCATAGACTTCAATGTATTCTGCAGCGCTGATCACGAGTCATGTGATGACCTTTACACGTATAAATATCACTCACTTCATAGACTTCAATGTATTCTGCAGCGCTGACGCGAGTCGTGATGACCTTTACACGTATAAATATCACTCACTTCATAGACTTTAATGTATTCTGCAGTGCTGACGTGAGTCATGTGATGACCTTTACACGTATAAATATAAATCCATAGACTTCAATGTATTCTGCAGCGCTGATACGAGTCATGTTATGACCTTTACACATATAAATATCACTCACTTCATAGACTTCAATGTATTCTGCAGGCTGATGCGAGTCATGTGATGACCTTTACACATATAAATATCACTCACTTCATAGACTTCAATGTATTCTGCAGCTGATCGCGAGTCATGTGATGACCATTTACACGTATAAATATCACTCACTTTATAGACTTTAATGCATTCTGCAGCGCTGACGCGAGTTATGTCATGACCTTTACACGTATAAATATAACTCACTTCATAGGCTTCAGTGTATTCTGCAGTGCTGGCGCGAGTCATGTGATGACGTTTACACGTATAAATATCACTCACTTCATAGACATTAATGTATTCTGCAGCGCTGATGCGAGTCATGTAATGACCATTTACACGTATAAATATCACTCACTTCATTGACTTCAATGTATTCTGCAGCGCTGATGCGAGTCATGTGATGACCATTTACACGTATAAATATCACTCACTTCATTGACTTCAATGTATTCTGCAGCGCTGATGCGAGTCATGTGATGACATTTACACGTATAAATATCACTCACTTCATAGACTTCAATGTATTCTGCAGCGCTGACGCGAGTCATGTCATGACCTTTACACGTATAAATATCACTCACTTCATTGACTTCAATGTATTCTGCAGCGATGATGCGAGTCATGTGATGACCTTTACACGTATAAATATCACTCACTTCATTGACTTCAATGTATTCTGCAGCGTTGATGCGAGTCATGTGATGACCTTTACACGTATAAATATCACTCACTTCATAGACTTCAATGTATTCTGCAGCGCTGATGTGAGTCATGTGATGACCATTTACACATATAAATATCACTCACTTCATAGACTTCAATGTATTCTGCAGCGCTGACGCGAGTCGTTATGACCTTTACACGTATAAATATCACTCACTTCATAGACTTTAATGTATTCTGCAGTGCTGACGAGAGTCATGTGATGACCTTTACACGTATAAATATAACTCCATAGACTTCAATGTATTCTGCAGCGCTGATACGAGTCATGTGATGACCTTTACACGTATAAATATCACTCACTTCATAGACTTCAATGTATTCTGCAGCGCTGACGCGAGTCGTGTGATGACCTTTACACGTATAAATATAACTCCATAGACTTCAATGTATTCTGCAGCGCTGATACGAGTCATGTGATGACCTTTACACGTATAAATATCACTCACTTCATAGACTTCAATGTATTCTGCAGCGCTGACGCGAGTCGTGATGACCTTTACACGTATAAATATCACTCACTTCATAGACTTTAATGTATTCTGCAGTGCTGACGTGAGTCATGTGATGACCTTTACACGTATAAATATAAATCCATAGACTTCAATGTATTCTGCAGCGCTGATACGAGTCATGTTATGACCTTTACACATATAAATATCACTCACTTCATAGACTTCAATGTATTCTGCAGCGCTGATGCGAGTCATGTGATGACCTTTACACATATAAATATCACTCACTTCATAGACTTCAATGTATTCTGCAGCGCTGATGCGAGTCATGTGATGACCATTTACACGTATAAATATCACTCACTTTATAGACTTTAATGCATTCTGCAGCGCTGACGCGAGTTATGTCATGACCTTTACACGTATAAATATCACTCACTTCATAGGCTTCAGTGTATTCTGCAGTGCTGACGCGAGTCATGTGATGACGTTTACACGTATAAATATCACTCACTTCATAGACATTAATGTATTCTGCAGCGCTGATGCGAGTCATGTAATGACCATTTACACGTATAAATATCACTCACTTCATTGACTTCAATGTATTCTGCAGCGCTGATGCGAGTCATGTGATGACCATTTACACGTATAAATATCACTCACTTCATTGACTTCAATGTATTCTGCAGCGCTGATGCGAGTCATGTGATGACATTTACACGTATAAATATCACTCACTTCATAGACTTCAATGTATTCTGCAGCGCTGACGCGAGTCATGTCATGACCTTTACACGTATAAATATCACTCACTTCATTGACTTCAATGTATTCTGCAGCGATGATGCGAGTCATGTGATGACCTTTACACGTATAAATATCACTCACTTCATTGACTTCAATGTATTCTGCAGCGTTGATGCGAGTCATGTGATGACCTTTACACGTATAAATATCACTCACTTCATAGACTTCAATGTATTCCGCAGAGCTGACGCGAGTCATGTGATGACGTTTACACGTATAAATATCACTCACTTCATAGACTTCAGTGTATTCTGCAGTACTGACGCGAGTCATGTGATGACGTTTACACGTATAAATATCACTCACTTCATAGACATTAATGTATTCTGCAGCGCTGATGCGAGTCATGTGATGACCATTTACACGTATAAATATCACTCACTTCTTGACTTCAATGTATTCCGCAGTGCTGACGCGAGTCATGTGATGACGTTTACACGTATAAATATCACTCACTTCATAGACTTCAATGTATTCCGCAGTGCTGACGCTGAGTCATGTGATGAACATTTACACGTATAAATATCACTCACTTCATAGACTTCAATGTATTCTGCAGTGCTGATGCGAGTCATGTGATGACGTTTACACGTATAAATATCACTCACTTCATAGACTTCAATGTATTCTGCAGCACTGACGCGAGTCATGTGATGACCATTTACACGTATAAATATCACTCACTTCATAGACTTCAATGTATTCTGCAGCTCTGACGCGAGTCATGTGATGACCATTTACACGTATAAATATCACTCACTTCATAGACTTTAATGTATTCTGCAGGGCTGACGCGAGTCATGTGATGACATTTACACGTATAAATATCACTCACTTCATAGACTTTAATGTATTCTGCAGCGCCTATGCGAGTCATGTGATGACCTTTACACGTATAAATATCACTCACTTCATAGACTTCAATGTATTCCTCAGTGCTGACGCGAGTCATGTGATGACGTTTACACGTATAAATATCACTCACTTCATTGACTTCAATGTATTCTGCAGCACTGACGCGAGTCATGTGATGACCATTTACACGTATAAATATCACTCACTTCATAGACTTCAATGTATTCTGCAGCGCTGACGCGAGTTATGTCATGACCTTTACACGTATAAATATCACTCACTTCATTGACTTCAATGTATTCTGCAGCGATGATGCGAGTCATGTGATGACCTTTACACGTATAAATATCACTCACTTCATTGACTTCAATGTATTCTGCAGCATTGATGCGAGTCATGTGATGACCTTTACACGTATAAATATCACTCACTTCATAGACTTCAATGTATTCCGCAGAGCTGACGCGAGTCATGTGATGACGTTTACACGTATAAATATCACTCACTTCATAGACTTCAGTGTATTCTGCAGTACTGACGCGAGTCATGTGATGACGTTTACACGTATAAATATCACTCACTTCATAGACATTAATGTATTCTGCAGCGCTGATGCGAGTCATGTGATGACCATTTACACGTATAAATATCACTCACTTCTTGACTTCAATGTATTCCGCAGTGCTGACGCGAGTCATGTGATGACGTTTACACGTATAAATATCACTCACTTCATAGACTTCAATGTATTCCGCAGTGCTGACGCGAGTCATGTGATGAACATTTACACGTATAAATATCACTCACTTCATAGACTTCAATGTATTCTGCAGTGCTGATGCGAGTCATGTGATGACGTTTACACGTATAAATATCACTCACTTCATAGACTTCAATGTATTCTGCAGCACTGACGCGAGTCATGTGATGACCATTTACACGTATAAATATCACTCACTTCATAGACTTCAATGTATTCTGCAGCTCTGACGCGAGTCATGTGATGACCATTTACACGTATAAATATCACTCACTTCATAGACTTTAATGTATTCTGCAGGGCTGACGCGAGTCATGTGATGATATTTACACGTATAAATATCACTCACTTCATAGACTTTAATGTATTCTGCAGCGCCTATGCGAGTCATGTGATGACCTTTACACGTATAAATATCACTCACTTCATAGACTTCAATGTATTCCTCAGTGCTGACGCGAGTCATGTGATGACGTTTACACGTATAAATATCACTCACTTCATTGACTTCAATGTATTCTGCAGCACTGACGCGAGTCATGTGATGACCATTTACACGTATAAATATCACTCACTTCATAGACTTCAATGTATTCTGCAGTGCTGACGCGAGTTATGTCATGACCTTTACACGTATAAATATCACTCACTTCATTGACTTCAATGTATTCTGCAGCGATGATGCGAGTCATGTGATGACCTTTACACGTATAAATATCACTCACTTCATTGACTTCAATGTATTCTGCAGCATTGATCGCGAGTCATGTGATGACCTTTACACGTATAAATATCACTCACTTCATAGACTTCAATGTATTCCGCAGAGCTGACGCGAGTCATGTGATGACGTTTACACGTATAAATATCACTCACTTCATAGACTTCAGTGTATTCTGCAGTGCTGACGCGAGTCATGTGATGACGTTTACACGTATAAATATCACTCACTTCATAGACATTAATGTATTCTTCAGCGCTGATGCGAGTCATGTGATGACCATTTACACGTATAAATATCACTCACTTCTTGACTTCAATGTATTCCTCAGTGCTGACGCGAGTCATGTGATGACGTTTACACGTATAAATATCACTCACTTCATTGACTTCAATGTATTCTGCAGCACTGACGCGAGTCATGTGATGACCATTTACACGTATAAATATCACTCACTTCATAGACTTCAATGTATTCTGCAGTGCTGACGCGAGTTATGTCATGACCTTTACACGTATAAATATCACTCACTTCATTGACTTCAATGTATTCTGCAGCGATGATGCGAGTCATGTGATGACCTTTACACGTATAAATATCACTCACTTCATTGACTTCAATGTATTCTGCAGCATTGATGCGAGTCATGTGATGACCTTTACACGTATAAATATCACTCACTTCATAGACTTCAATGTATTCGCTAGAGCTGACGCGAGTCATGTGATGACGTTTACACGTATAAATATCACTCACTTCATAGACTTCAGTGTATTCTGCAGTGCTGACGCGAGTCATGTGATGACGTTTACACGTATAAATATCACTCACTTCATAGACATTAATGTATTCTTCAGGCTGATGCGAGTCATGTGATGACCATTTACACGTATAAATATCACTCACTTCTTGACTTCAATGTATTCTGCAGCGCTGATGCGAGTCATGTGATGACCATTTACACGTATAAATATCACTCACTTCATTGACTTCAATGTATTCTGCAGCGTTGATGCGAGACATGTGATGACCTTTACACGTATAAATATCACTCACTTCATAGACTTCAATGTATTCTGCAGTGCTGACGCGAGTCATGTGATGACCTTTACACGTATAAATATCACTCACTTCATAGACTTCAATGTATTCCGCAGTGCTGACGCGAGTCATGTGATGACGTTTACACGTATAAATATCACTCACTTCATAGACTTCAATGTATTCTGCAGTGCTGACGCGAGTCATGTGATGAACATTTACACGTATAAATATCACTCACTTCATAGACTTCAATGTATTCTGCAGTGCTGATGCGAGTCATGTGATGACGTTTACACGTATAAATATCACTCACTTCATAGACTTCAATGTATTCTGCAGCACTGACGCGAGTCATGTGATGACCATTTACACGTATAAATATCACTCACTTCATAGACTTCAATGTATTCTGCAGTGCTGACTCGAGTTATGTCATGACCTTTACACGTATAAATATCACTCACTTCATTGACTTCAATGTATTCTGCAGCGATGATGCGAGTCATGTGATGACCTTTACACGTATAAATATCACTCACTTCATTGACTTCAATGTATTCTGCAGCATTGATGCGAGTCATGTGATGACCTTTACACGTATAAATATCACTCACTTCATAGACTTCAATGTATTCTGCAGAGCTGACGCGAGTCATGTGATGACGTTTACACGTATAAATATCACTCACTTCATAGACTTCAGTGTATTCTGCAGTGCTGACGCGAGTCATGTGATGACGTTTACACGTATAAATATCACTCACTTCATAGACATTAATGTATTCTTCAGCGCTGATCGCGAGTCATGTGATGACCATTTACACGTATAAATATCACTCACTTCTTGACTTCAATGTATTCTGCAGCGTGATGCGAGTCATGTGATGACCATTTACACGTATAAATATCACTCACTTCATAGACTTTAATGCATTCTGCAGCGCTGACGCGAGTCATGTCATGACCTTTACACGTATAAATATCACTCACTTCATAGACTTCAATGTATTCCGCAGTGCTGACGCGAGTCATGTGATGACGTTTACATGTATAAATATCACTCACTTCATAGACTTTAATGTATTCTGCAGCGCCTATGCGAGTCATGTGATGACCTTTACACGTATAAATATCACTCACTTCATAGACTTTAATGCATTCTGCAGCGCTGACGGAGTCATGTCATGACCTTTACACGTATAAATATCACTCACTTCATTGACTTCAATGTATTCTGCAGCGCTGACGCGAGTCATGTGATGACCATTTACACGTATAAATATCACTCACTTCATAGACTTCAATGTATTCTGCAGCTCTGACGCGAGTCATGTGATGACCATTTACACGTATAAATATCACTCACTTCATAGACTTCAATGTATTCTGCAGCTGATGCGAGTCATGCGATGACCCTTTACACATAAATATCACTCACTTCATGGACTTCAATGTATTCTGCAGCTGATGCGAGTCATGTGATGACCTTTACACGTATAAATATAACTCACTTCATAGACTTCAATGTATTCTGCAGCGCTGATGTGAGTCATGTGATGACCATTTACACGTATAAATATCACTCACTTCATAGACTTCAGTGTATTCTGCAGTGCTGACGCGAGTCATGTGATGGCGTTTACACGTATAAATATCACTCACTTCATAGACTTTAATGTATTCTGCAGCGCTGACGCGAGTCGTGATGACCATTTACACGTATAAATATCACTCACTTCATAGACTTCAATGTATTCTGCAGCGCTGATGCGAGTCATGTGATGACCTTTACACGTATAAATATCACTCACTTCATAGACTTCAATGTATTCTGCAGCGCTGACGCGAGTCGTTATGACCTTTACACGTATAAATATCACTCACTTCATAGACTTTAATGTATTCTGCAGTGCTGACGAGAGTCATGTGATGACCTTTACACGTATAAATATATCTCCATAGACTTCAATGTATTCTGCAGCGCTGATACGAGTCATGTGATGACCTTTACACGTATAAATATCACTCACTTCATAGACTTCAATGTATTCTGCAGCTGACGCGAGTCGTGATGACCTTTACACGTATAAATATCACTCACTTCATAGACTTTAATGTATTCTGCAGTGCTGACGTGAGTCATGTGATGACCTTTACACGTATAAATACAAAAACCATAGACTTCAATGTATTCTGCAGGCTGATACGAGTCATGTGATGACCTTTACACATATAAATATCACTCACTTCATAGACTTCAATGTATTCTGCAGCTGATGCGAGTCATGTGATGACCTTTACACATATAAATATCACTCACTTCATAGACTTCAATGTATTCTGCAGCTGATGCGAGTCATGTGATGACCATTTACACGTATAAATATCACTCACTTTATAGACTTTAATGCATTCTGCAGGCTGACGCGAGTTATGTCATGACCTTTACACGTATAAATATCACTCACTTCATAGACTTCAGTGTATTCTGCAGTGCTGACGCGAGTCATGTGATGACGTTTACACGTATAAATATCACTCACTTCATAGACATTAATGTATTCTGCAGCGCTGATGCGAGTCATGTAATGACCATTTACACGTATAAATATCACTCACTTCATTGACTTCAATGTATTCTGCAGCGCTGATGCGAGTCATGTGATGACCATTTACACGTATAAATATCACTCACTTCATTGACTTCAATGTATTCTGCAGCGCTGATCGCGAGTCATGTGATGACATTTACACGTATAAATATCACTCACTTCATAGACTTCAATGTATTCTGCAGGCTGACGCGAGTCATGTCATGACCTTTACACGTATAAATATCACTCACTTCATTGACTTCAATGTATTCTGCAGCGATGATGCGAGTCATGTGATGACCTTTACACGTATAAATATCACTCACTTCATTGACTTCAATGTATTCTGCAGCGTTGATGCGAGTCATGTGATGAACTTTACACGTATAAATATCACTCACTTCATAGACTTCAATGTATTCCGCAGAGCTGACGCGAGTCATGTGATGACGTTTACACGTATAAATATCACTCACTTCATAGACTTCAGTGTATTCTGCAGTACTGACGCGAGTCATGTGATGACGTTTACACGTATAAATATCACTCACTTCATAGACATTAATGTATTCTGCAGCGCTGATGCGAGTCATGTGATGACCATTTACACGTATAAATATCACTCACTTCTTGACTTCAATGTATTCCGCAGTGCTGACGCGAGTCATGTGATGACGTTTACACGTATAAATATCACTCACTTCATAGACTTCAATGTATTCCGCAGTGCTGACGCGAGTCATGTGATGAACATTTACACGTATAAATATCACTCACTTCATAGACTTCAATGTATTCTGCAGTGCTGATGCGAGTCATGTGATGACGTTTACACGTATAAATATCACTCACTTCATAGACTTCAATGTATTCTGCAGCACTGACGCGAGTCATGTGATGACCATTTACACGTATAAATATCACTCACTTCATAGACTTCAATGTATTCTGCAGCTCTGACGCGAGTCATGTGATGACCATTTACACGTATAAATATCACTCACTTCATAGACTTTAATGTATTCTGCAGGGCTGACGCGAGTCATGTGATGACATTTACACGTATAAATATCACTCACTTCATAGACTTTAATGTATTCTGCAGCGCCTATGCGAGTCATGTGATGACCTTTACACGTATAAATATCACTCACTTCATAGACATTAATGTATTCTTCAGCGCTGATGCGAGTCATGTGATGACCTTTACACGTATAAATATCACTCACTTCATTGACTTCAATGTATTCTGCAGCATTGATGCGAGTCATGTGATGACCTTTACACGTATAAATATCACTCACTTCATAGACTTCAATGTATTCCGCAGAGCTGACGCGAGTCATGTGATGACGTTTACACGTATAAATATCACTCACTTCATAGACTTCAGTGTATTCTGCAGTACTGACGCGAGTCATGTGATGACGTTTACATGTATAAATATCACTCACTTCATAGACATTAATGTATTCTGCAGCGCTGATGCGAGTCATGTGATGACCATTTACACGTATAAATATCACTCACTTCTTGACTTCAATGTATTCCGCAGTGCTGACGCGAGTCATGTGATGACGTTTACACGTATAAATATCACTCACTTCATAGACTTCAATGTATTCCGCAGTGCTGACGCGAGTCATGTGATGAACATTTACACGTATAAATATCACTCACTTCATAGACTTCAATGTATTCTGCAGTGCTGATCGCGAGTCATGTGATGACGTTTACACGTATAAATATCACTCACTTCATAGACTTCAATGTATTCTGCAGCACTGACGCGAGTCATGTGATGACCATTTACACGTATAAATATCACTCACTTCATAGACTTCAATGTATTCTGCAGCTCTGACGCGAGTCATGTGATGACCATTTACACGTATAAATATCACTCACTTCATAGACTTTAATGTATTCTGCAGGGCTGACGCGAGTCATGTGATGACATTTACACGTATAAATATCACTCACTTCATAGACTTTAATGTATTCTGCAGCGCTATCGCGAGTCATGTGATGACCTTTACACGTATAAATATCACTCACTTCATAGACTTCAATGTATTCCTCAGTGCTGACGCGAGTCATGTGATGACGTTTACACGTATAAATATCACTCACTTCATTGACTTCAATGTATTCTGCAGCACTGACGCGAGTCATGTGATGACCATTTACACGTATAAATATCACTCACTTCATAGACTTCAATGTATTCTGCAGTGCTGACGCGAGTTATGTCATGACCTTTACACGTATAAATATCACTCACTTCATTGACTTCAATGTATTCTGCAGCGATGATGCGAGTCATGTGATGACCTTTACACGTATAAATATCACTCACTTCATAGACTTCAATGTATTCTGCAGCATTGATCGCGAGTCATGTGATGACCTTTACACGTATAAATATCACTCACTTCATAGACTTCAATGTATTCTGCAGAGCTGACGCGAGTCATGTGATGACGTTTACGCGTATAAATATCACTCACTTCATAGACTTCAGTGTATTCTGCAGTGCTGACGCGAGTCATGTGATGACGTTTACACGTATAAATATCACTCACTTCATAGACATTAATGTATTCTTCAGCGCTGATGCGAGTCATGTGATGACCATTTACACGTATAAATATCACTCACTTCTTGACTTCAATGTATTCCTCAGTGCTGACGCGAGTCATGTGATGACGTTTACACGTATAAATATCACTCACTTCATTGACTTCAATGTATTCTGCAGCACTGACGCGAGTCATGTGATGACCATTTACACGTATAAATATCACTCACTTCATAGACTTCAATGTATTCTGCAGTGCTGACGCGAGTTATGTCATGACCTTTACACGTATAAATATCACTCACTTCATTGACTTCAATGTATTCTGCAGCGATGATGCGAGTCATGTGATGACCTTTACACGTATAAATATCACTCACTTCATTGACTTCAATGTATTCTGCAGCATTGATGCGAGTCATGTGATGACCTTTACACGTATAAATATCACTCACTTCATAGACTTCAATGTATTCTGCAGAGCTGACGCGAGTCATGTGATGACGTTTACACGTATAAATATCACTCACTTCATAGACTTCAGTGTATTCTGCAGTGCTGACGCGAGTCATGTGATGACGTTTACACGTATAAATATCACTCACTTCATAGACATTAATGTATTCTTCAGGCTGATGCGAGTCATGTGATGACCATTTACACGTATAAATATCACTCACTTCTTGACTTCAATGTATTCTGCAGCTGATGCGAGTCATGTGATGACCATTTACACGTATAAATATCACTCACTTCATTGACTTCAATGTATTCTGCAGCGTTGATGCGAGACATGTGATGACCTTTACACGTATAAATATCACTCACTTCATAGACTTCAATGTATTCTGCAGTGCTGACGCGAGTCATGTGATGACCTTTACACGTATAAATATCACTCACTTCATAGACTTCAATGTATTCCGCAGTGCTGACGCGAGTCATGTGATGACGTTTACACGTATAAATATCACTCACTTCATAGACTTCAATGTATTCTGCAGTGCTGATGCGAGTCATGTGATGACGTTTACACGTATAAATATCACTCACTTCATAGACTTCAATGTATTCTGCAGCACTGACGCGAGTCATGTGATGACCATTTACACGTATAAATATCACTCACTTCATAGACTTCAATGTATTCTGCAGTGCTGACTCGAGTTATGTCATGACCTTTACACGTATAAATATCACTCACTTCATTGACTTCAATGTATTCTGCAGCGATGATGCGAGTCATGTGATGACCTTTACACGTATAAATATCACTCACTTCATTGACTTCAATGTATTCTGCAGCATTGATGCGAGTCATGTGATGACCTTTACACGTATAAATATCACTCACTTCATAGACTTCAATGTATTCCGCAGAGCTGACGCGAGTCATGTGATGACGTTTACACGTATAAATATCACTCACTTCATAGACTTCAGTGTATTCTGCAGTGCTGACGCGAGTCATGTGATGACGTTTACACGTATAAATATCACTCACTTCATAGACATTAATGTATTCTTCAGCGCTGATGCGAGTCATGTGATGACCATTTACACGTATAAATATCACTCACTTCTTGACTTCAATGTATTCTGCAGCGCTGATGCGAGTCATGTGATGACCATTTACACGTATAAATATCACTCACTTCATAGACTTTAATGCATTCTGCAGCGCTGACGCGAGTCATGTCATGACCTTTACACGTATAAATATCACTCACTTCATAGACTTCAATGTATTCTGCAGTGCTGACGCGAGTCATGTGATGACGTTTACATGTATAAATATCACTCACTTCATAGACTTTAATGTATTCTGCAGCGCCTATGCGAGTCATGTGATGACCTTTACACGTATAAATATCACTCACTTCATAGACTTCAATGTATTCCGCAGTGCTCACGCGAGTCATGTGATGACGTTTACACGTATAAATATCACTCACTTCATTGACTTCAATGTATTCTGCAGCGCTGACGCGAGTCATGTGATGACCATTTACACGTATAAACATCACTCACTTCATAGACTTCAATGTATTCTGCAGCTCTGACGCGAGTCATGTGATGACCATTTACACGTATAAATATCACTCACTTCATAGACTTCAATGTATTCTGCAGCGCTGATGCGAGTCATGCGATGACCCTTTACACATAAATATCACTCACTTCATGGACTTCAATGTATTCTGCAGCGCTGATGCGAGTCATGTGATGACCTTTACACGTATAAATATAACTCACTTCATAGACTTCAATGTATTCTGCAGCGCTGATGTGAGTCATGTGATGACCATTTACACGTATAAATATCACTCACTTCATAGACTTCAGTGTATTCTGCAGTGCTGACGCGAGTCATGTGATGGCGTTTACACGTATAAATATCACTCACTTCATAGACTTTAATGTATTCTGCAGCGCTGACGCGAGTCGTGATGACCATTTACACGTATAAATATCACTCACTTCATAGACTTCAATGTATTCTGCAGCTGATGCGAGTCATGTGATGACCTTTACACGTATAAATATCACTCACTTCATAGACTTCAATGTATTCTGCAGCGCTGACGCGAGTCGTTATGACCTTTACACGTATAAATATCACTCACTTCATAGACTTTAATGTATTCTGCAGTGCTGACGAGAGTCATGTGATGACCTTTACACGTATAAATATATCTCCATAGACTTCAATGTATTCTGCAGCGCTGATACGAGTCATGTGATGACCTTTACACGTATAAATATCACTCACTTCATAGACTTCAATGTATTCTGCAGCGCTGACGCGAGTCGTGATGACCTTTACACGTATAAATATCACTCACTTCATAGACTTTAATGTATTCTGCAGTGCTGACGTGAGTCATGTGATGACCTTTACACGTATAAATACAAAAACCATAGACTTCAATGTATTCTGCAGCGCTGATACGAGTCATGTGATGACCTTTACACATATAAATATCACTCACTTCATAGACTTCAATGTATTCTGCAGCGCTGATGCGAGTCATGTGATGACCTTTACACATATAAATATCACTCACTTCATAGACTTCAATGTATTCTGCAGCGCTGATGCGAGTCATGTGATGACCATTTACACGTATAAATATCACTCACTTTATAGACTTTAATGCATTCTGCAGCGCTGACGCGAGTTATGTCATGACCTTTACACGTATAAATATCACTCACTTCATAGACTTCAGTGTATTCTGCAGTGCTGACGCGAGTCATGTGATGACGTTTACACGTATAAATATCACTCACTTCATAGACATTAATGTATTCTGCAGCGCTGATGCGAGTCATGTAATGACCATTTACACGTATAAATATCACTCACTTCATTGACTTCAATGTATTCTGCAGCGCTGATGCGAGTCATGTGATGACCATTTACACGTATAAATATCACTCACTTCATTGACTTCAATGTATTCTGCAGCGCTGATGCGAGTCATGTGATGACATTTACACGTATAAATATCACTCACTTCATAGACTTCAATGTATTCTGCAGGCTGACGCGAGTCATGTCATGACCTTTACACGTATAAATATCACTCACTTCATTGACTTCAATGTATTCTGCAGCGATGATCGCGAGTCATGTGATGACCTTTACACGTATAAATATCACTCACTTCATTGACTTCAATGTATTCTGCAGCGTTGATGCGAGTCATGTGATGACCTTTACACGTATAAATATCACTCACTTCATAGACTTCAATGTATTCCGCAGAGCTGACGCGAGTCATGTGATGACGTTTACACGTATAAATATCACTCACTTCATAGACTTCAGTGTATTCTGCAGTACTGGCGCGAGTCATGTGATGACGTTTACACGTATAAATATCACTCACTTCATAGACATTAATGTATTCTGCAGGCTGATGCGAGTCATGTGATGACCATTTACACGTATAAATATCACTCACTTCTTGACTTCAATGTATTCCGCAGTGCTGACGCGAGTCATGTGATGACGTTTACACGTATAAATATCACTCACTTCATAGACTTCAATGTATTCCGCAGTGCTGACGCGAGTCATGTGATGAACATTTACACGTATAAATATCACTCACTTCATAGACTTCAATGTATTCTGCAGTGCTGATCGCGAGTCATGTGATGACGTTTACACGTATAAATATCACTCACTTCATAGACTTCAATGTATTCTGCAGCACTGACGCGAGTCGTGATGACCATTTACACGTATAAATATCACTCACTTCATAGACTTCAATGTATTCTGCAGCTCTGACGCGAGTCATGTGATGACCATTTACACGTATAAATATCACTCACTTCATAGACTTTAATGCATTCTGCAGCGCTGACGGAGTCATGTGATGACATTTACACGTATAAATATCACTCACTTCATAGACTTTAATGTATTCTGCAGCGCCTATGCGAGTCATGTGATGACCTTTACACGTATAAATATCACTCACTTCATAGACTTCAATGTATTCCGCAGTGCTGACGCGAGTCATGTGATGACGTTTACACGTATAAATATCACTCACTTCATTGACTTCAATGTATTCTGCAGCACTGACGCGAGTCATGTGATGACCATTTACACGTATAAATATCACTCACTTCATAGACTTCAATGTATTCTGCAGCTCTGACGCGAGTCATGTGATGACCATTTACACGTATAAATATCACTCACTTCATAGACTTCAATGTATTCTGCAGCGCTGATGCGAGTCATGTGATGACGTTTACACGTATAAATATCACTCACTTCATAGACTTTAATGTATTCTGCAGCGCTATGCGAGTCATGTGATGACCTTTACACGTATAAATATCACTCACTTCATAGACTTCAATGTATTCCGCAGTGCTGACGCGAGTCATGTGATGACGTTTACACGTATAAATATCACTCACTTCATTGACTTCAATGTATTCTGCAGCACTGACGCGAGTCATGTGATGACCATTTACACGTATAAATATCACTCACTTCATAGACTTCAATGTATTCTGCAGTGCTGACGCGAGTCATGTGATGACCTTTACACGTATAAATATCACTCACTTCATTGACTTCAATGTATTCTGCAGCGATGATGCGAGTCATGTGATGACCTTTACACGTATAAATATCACTCACTTCATTGACTTCAATGTATTCTGCAGCATTGATGCGAGTCATGTGATGACCTTTACACGTATAAATATCACTCACTTCATAGACTTCAATGTATTCCGCAGAGCTGACGCGAGTCATGTGATGACGTTTACACGTATAAATATCACTCACTTCATAGACTTCAGTGTATTCTGCAGTGCTGACGCGAGTCATGTGATGACGTTTACACGTATAAATATCACTCACTTCATAGACATTAATGTATTCTGCAGCGCTGATGCGAGTCATGTGATGACCATTTACACGTATAAATATCACTCACTTCATTGACTTCAATGTATTCTGCAGCGCTGATGCGAGTCATGTGATGACCATTTACACGTATAAATATCACTCACTTCATTGACTTCAATGTATTCTGCAGCGTTGATGCGAGTCATGTGATGACCTTTACACGTATAAATATCACTCACTTCATAGACTTCAATGTATTCTGCAGTGCTGACGCGAGTCATGTGATGACCTTTACACGTATAAATATCACTCACTTCATAGACTTTAATGTATTCTGCAGTGCTGACGCGAGTCATGTGATGACGTTTACATGTATAAATATCACTCACTTCATACACTTTAATGTATTCTGCAGTGCTGACGCGAGTCATGTGATGACCATTTACACGTATAAATATCACTCACTTCATAGACTTCAATGTATTCTGCAGTGCTGATGCGAGTCATGTGATGACGTTTACACGTATAAATATCACTCACTTCATAGACTTCAATGTATTCTGCAGCACTGACGCGAGTCATGTGATGACCATTTACACGTATAAATATCACTCACTTCATAGACTTCAATGTATTCTGCAGTGCTGACTCGAGTTATGTCATGACCTTTACACGTATAAATATCACTCACTTCATTGACTTCAATGTATTCTGCAGCGATGATGCGAGTCATGTGATGACCTTTACACGTATAAATATCACTCACTTCATTGACTTCAATGTATTCTGCAGCATTGATGCGAGTCATGTGATGACCTTTACACGTATAAATATCACTCACTTCATAGACTTCAATGTATTCCGCAGAGCTGACGCGAGTCATGTGATGACGTTTACACGTATAAATATCACTCACTTCATAGACTTCAGTGTATTCTGCAGTGCTGACGCGAGTCATGTGATGACGTTTACACGTATAAATATCACTCACTTCATAGACATTAATGTATTCTTCAGCGCTGATGCGAGTCATGTGATGACCATTTACACGTATAAATATCACTCACTTCTTGACTTCAATGTATTCTGCAGCGCTGATGCGAGTCATGTGATGACCATTTACACGTATAAATATCACTCACTTCATTGACTTCAATGTATTCTGCAGCGTTGATGCGAGACATGTGATGACCTTTACACGTATAAATATCACTCACTTCATAGACTTCAGTGTATTCTGCAGTGCTGACGCGAGTCATGTGATGACCTTTACACATATAAATATCACTCACTTCATAGACTTCAATGTATTCCGCAGTGCTGACGCGAGTCATGTGATGACCTTTACACGTATAAATATCACTCACTTCATAGACTTCAATGTATTCTGCAGCTCTGACGCGAGTCATGTGATGACCATTTACACTTATAAATATCACTCACTTCATAGACTTCAATGTATTCTGCAGCGCTGATGCGAGTCATGCGATGACCCTTTACACATAAATATCACTCACTTCATGGACTTCAATGTATTCTGCAGCGCTGATGCGAGTCATGTGATGACCTTTACACGTATAAATATAACTCACTTCATAGACTTCAATGTATTCTGCAGCATTGATGCGAGTCATGTGATGACCTTTACACGTATAAATATCACTCACTTCATAGACTTCAATGTATTCCGCAGAGCTGACGCGAGTCATGTGATGACGTTTACACGTATAAATATCACTCACTTCATAGACTTCAGTGTATTCTGCAGTGCTGACGCGAGTCATGTGATGACGTTTACACGTATAAATATCACTCACTTCATAGACATTAATGTATTCTTCAGCGCTGATGCGAGTCATGTGATGACCATTTACACGTATAAATATCACTCACTTCTTGACTTCAATGTATTCTGCAGCGCTGATGCGAGTCATGTGATGACCATTTACACGTATAAATATCACTCACTTCATTGACTTCAATGTATTCTGCAGCGTTGATGCGAGACATGTGATGACCTTTACACGTATAAATATCACTCACTTCATAGACTTCAATGTATTCTGCAGTGCTGACGCGAGTCATGTGATGACCTTTACACGTATAAATATCACTCACTTCATAGACTTCAATGTATTCCGCAGTGCTGACGCGAGTCATGTGATGACCTTTACACGTATAAATATCACTCACTTCATAGACTTCAATGTATTCTGCAGCTCTGACGCGAGTCATGTGATGACCATTTACACGTATAAATATCACTCACTTCATAGACTTCAATGTATTCTGCAGCGCTGATGCGAGTCATGCGATGACCCTTTACACATAAATATCACTCACTTCATGGACTTCAATGTATTCTGCAGCGCTGATGCGAGTCATGTGATGACCTTTACACGTATAAATATAACTCACTTCATAGACTTCAATGTATTCTGCAGCGCTGATGTGAGTCATGTGATGACCATTTACACGTATAAATATCACTCACTTCATAGACTTCAGTGTATTCTGCAGTGCTGACGCGAGTCATGTGATGGCGTTTACACGTATAAATATCACTCACTTCATAGACTTTAATGTATTCTGCAGCGCTGACGCGAGTCGTGATGACCATTTACACGTATAAATATCACTCACTTCATAGACTTCAATGTATTCTGCAGCGCTGATGCGAGTCATGTGATGACCTTTACACGTATAAATATCACTCACTTCATAGACTTCAATGTATTCTGCAGTGCTGACGTGAGTCATGTGATGACCTTTACACGTATAAATATAACTCCATAGACTTCAATGTATTCTGCAGCGCTGATACGAGTCATGTGATGACCTTTACACGTATAAATATCACTCACTTCATAGACTTCAATGTATTCCTCAGTGCTGACGCGAGTCATGTGATGACGTTTACACGTATAAATATCACTCACTTCATTGACTTCAATGTATTCTGCAGCACTGACGCGAGTCATGTGATGACCATTTACACGTATAAATATCACTCACTTCATAGACTTCAATGTATTCTGCAGTGCTGACGCGAGTTATGTCATGACCTTTACACGTATAAATATCACTCACTTCATTGACTTCAATGTATTCTGCAGCGATGATGCGAGTCATGTGATGACCTTTACACGTATAAATATCACTCACTTCATTGACTTCAATGTATTCTGCAGCATTGATGCGAGTCATGTGATGACCTTTACACGTATAAATATCACTCACTTCATAGACTTCAATGTATTCTGCAGAGCTGACGCGAGTCATGTGATGACGTTTACACGTATAAATATCACTCACTTCATAGACTTCAGTGTATTCTGCAGTGCTGACGCGAGTCATGTGATGACGTTTACACGTATAAATATCACTCACTTCATAGACATTAATGTATTCTTCAGCGCTGATGCGAGTCATGTGATGACCATTTACACGTATAAATATCACTCACTTCTTGACTTCAATGTATTCTGCAGCGCTGACGTGAGTCATGTGATGACCTTTACACGTATAAATATCACTCACTTCATAGACTTCAATGTATTCCGCAGCGCTGACGCGAGTCATGTGATGACCCTTTACACGTATAAATATCACTCACTTCATAGACTTCAATGTATTCCGCAGCGCTGACGCGAGTCATGTGATGACCCTTTACACGTATAAATATCACTCACTTCATAGACTTCAATGTATTCCGCAGCTCTGACGCGAGTCATGTGATGACCTTTACACGTATAAATATCACTCACTTCATAGACTTCAATGTATTCCGCAGCGCTGACGCGAGTCATGTGATGACCTTTACACGTATAAATATCACTCACTTCATAGATTTCAATGTATTCCGCAGCGCTGACGCGAGTCATGTGATGACGTTTACACGTATAAATATCACTCACTTCATACACTTCAATGTATTCCGCAGCACTGACGCGAGTCATGTGATGACCATTTACACGTATAAATATCACTCACTTCATAGACTTCAATGTATTCTGCAGCGCTGACGCGAGTCATGTGATGACCATTACACGTATAAATATCACTCACTTCATAGACTTCAATGTATTCCGCAGCGCTGACGCGAGTCATGTGATGACGTTTACACGTATAAATATCACTCACTTCATAGACTTCAATGTATTCCGCAGCGCTGACGCGAGTCATGTGATGACCTTTACACGTATAAATATCACTCACTTCATAGACTTCAATGTATTCCGCAGCGCTGACGCGAGTCATGTGATGACCTTTACACGTATAAATATCACTCACTTCATAGACTTCAATGTATTCCGCAGCGCTGACGCGAGTCATGTGATGACGTTTACACGTATAAATATCACTCACTTCATACACTTCAATGTATTCTGCAGCTCTGACGCGAGTCATGTGATGACCATTTACACGTATAAATATCACTCACTTCATAGACTTCAATGTATTCTGCAGCGCTGACGCGAGTCATGTGATGACCATTACACGTATAAATATCACTCACTTCATAGACTTCAATGTATTCTGCAGCGCTGACGCGAGTCATGTGATGACGTTTACACGTATAAATATCACTCACTTCATAGACTTCAATGTATTCTGCAGTGCTGACGCGAGTCATGTGATGACGTTTACACGTATAAATATCACTCACTTCATAGACTTCAATATATTCCACAGTGCTGACGCGATTCATGTGATGACGTTTACACGTATAAATATCACTCACTTCATAGACTTCACTGTATTCCGCAGCACTGACGCGAGTCATGTGATGACCTTTACACGTATAAATATCACTCACTTCATAGACTTCAATGTATTCTGCAGCGCTGACGCGAGTCATGTGATGACCTTTACACGTATAAATATCACTCACTTCATAGACTTCAATGTATTCTGCAGCGCTGACGCGAGTCATGTGATGACCTTTACACGTATAAATATCACTCACTTCATAGACTTCAATGTATTCTGCAGCGCTGACGCGAGTCATGTGATGACGTTTACACGTATAAATATCACTCACTTCATACACTTCAATGTATTCTGCAGCACTGACGCGAGTCATGTGATGACCATTTACACGTATAAATATCACTCACTTCATAGACTTCAATGTATTCCGCAGCACTGACGCGAGTCATGTGATGACCATTTACACGTATAAATATCACTCACTTCATACACTTCAATGTATTCTGCAGCACTGACGCGAGTCATGTGATGACCATTTACACGTATAAATATCACTCACTTCATAGACTTCAATGTATTCTGCAGCGCTGACGTGATTCATGTGATGACCTTTACACGTATAAATATCACTCACTTCATAAACTTCAATGTATTCCGCAGCGCTGATGTGAGTCATGTGATGACCTTTACACGTATAAATATCACTCACTTCATAGACTTCAATGTATTCTGCAGCGCTGATGTGAGTCATGTGATGACCCTTTACCCGTATAAATATCACTCACTTCATAGACTTCAGTGTATTCCGCAGTGCTGACGCGATTCATGTGATGACCCTTTACCCGTATAAATATCACTCACTTCATAGACTTCAATGTATTCCGCAGTGCTGACGCGAGTCATGTGATGACGTTTACACGTATAAATATCACTCACTTCATAGACTTCAATGTATTCTGCAGCGCTGATGCGAGTCATGTGATGACCTTTACACGTATAAATATCACTCACTTCATAGACTTCAATGTATTCTGCAGCGCTGACGCGAGTCGTGATGACCCTTTACACGTATAAATATCAGTCACTTCATAGACTTCAATATATTACGCAGCGCTGACGCGAGTCATGTGATGACCTTTACACGTATAAATATCACTCACTTCATAGACTTCAATGTATTCTGCAGTGCTGACGCGAGTCATGTGATGAAGTTTACACGTATAAATATCACTCACTTCATAGACTTTAATGTATTCTGCAGCGCATACGCGAGTCATGTGATGACGTTTACACGTATAAATATCACTCACTTCATAGACTTCAATGTATTCTGCAGCGCTGACGCGAGTCATGTGATGACCTTTACACGTATAAATATCACTCACTTCATAGACTTCAATCTATTTTGCAGCGCTGACGCGAGTCGTGATGACCCTTTACACGTATAAATATCACTCACTTCATAGACTTCAATATATTCCACAGTGCTGACGCGAGTCATGTGATGACGTTTACACGTATAAATATCACTCACTTCATAGACTTCACTGTATTCTGCAGCACTGACGAGAGTCATGTGATGACCTTTACACGTATAAATATCACTCACTTCATAGACTTCACTGTATTCTGCAGCACTGACGAGAGTCATGTGATGACCTTTACACGTATAAATATCACTCACTTCATAGACTTCAATGTATTCTGCAGCGCTGACGCGAGTCATGTGATGACCTTTACACGTATAAATATCACTCACTTCATACACTTCAATGTATTCCGCAGCACTGACGCGAGTCATGTGATGACCATTTACACGTATAAATATCACTCACTTCATACACTTCAATGTATTCCGCAGCACTGACGCGAGTCATGTGATGACCATTTACACGTATAAATATCACTCACTTCATAGACTTCAATGTATTCCGCAGCGCTGACGCGATTCATGTGATGACCTTTACACGTATAAATATCACTCACTTCATAAACTTCAATGTATTCCGCAGCGCTGACGTGAGTCATGTGATGACGTTTACACGTATAAATATCACTCACTTCATAGACTTCAATGTATTCTGCAGCGCTGACGCGAGTCATGTGATGACCATTTACACGTATAAATATCACTCACTTCATAGACTTCAATGTATTCTGCAGCGCTGACGTGATTCATGTGATGACCTTTACACGTATAAATATCACTCACTTCATAGACTTCAATGTATTCCGCAGCGCTGATGTGAGTCATGTGATGACCTTTACACGTATAAATATCACTCACTTCATAGACTTCAATGTATTCCGCAGCGCTGACGCGAGTCATGTGATGACCCTTTACACGTATAAATATCACTCACTTCATAGACTTCAATGTATTCTGCAGCGCTGACGCGAGTCATGTGATGACGTTTACACGTATAAATATCACTCACTTCATAGACTTCAATGTATTCTGCAGTGCTGACGCGAGTCATGTGATGACCTTTACACGTATAAATATCACTCACTTCATAGACTTCAATGTATTCTGCAGTGCTGACGCGAGTCATGTGATGACGTTTACACGTATAAATATCACTCACTTCATAGACTTCAATGTATTCTGCAGTGCTGACGCGAGTCATGTGATGACCTTTACACGTATAAATATCACTCACTTCATAGACTTCAATGTATTCCGCAGTGCTGACGTGAGTCATGTGATGACCATTTACACGTATAAATATCACTCACTTCATAGACTTCAATGTATTCCGCAGCGCTGACGCGAGTCATGTGATGACCTTTACACGTATAAATATCACTCACTTCATAGACTTCAATGTATTCTGCAGCGCTGACGCGAGTCATGTGATGACCTTTACACGTATAAATATCACTCACTTCATAGACTTCAATGTATTCTGCAGTGCTGACGCGAGTCATGTGATGACGCTTTACACGTATAAATATCACTCACTTCATAGACTTCAATGTATTCTGCAGTGCTGACGCGAGTCATGTGATGACCTTTACACGTATAAATATCACTCACTTCATAGACTTCAATGTATTCTGCAGTGCTGACGTGAGTCATGTGATGACCTTTACACGTATAAATATCACTCACTTCATAGACTTCAATGTATTCTGCAGTGCTGACGTGAGTCATGTGATGACCTTTACACGTATAAATATCACTCACTTCATAGACTTCAATGTATTCTGCAGTGCTGACGCGAGTCATGTGATGACCTTTACACGTATAAATATCACTCACTTCATAGACTTCAATGTATTCTGCAGCGCTGATGCGAGTCATGTGATGACCCTTTACACGTATAAATATTACTCACTTCATAGACTTCAATGTATTCTGCAGCGCTGATGTGAGTCATGTGATGACCCTTTACACGTATAAATATCACTCACTTCATAGACTAATGTATTCTGCAGGGCTGACGCGAGTCATGTGATGACCTTTACACGTATAAATATCACTCACTTCATAGACTTTAATGTATTCTGCAGGGCTGACGCGAGTCATGTGATGACATTTACACGTATAAATATCACTCACTTCATAGACTTCAATGTATTCCGCAGCGCTGACGTGAGTCATGTGATGACCCTTTACACGTATAAATATCACTCACATCATAGACTTCAATGTATTCTGCAGTGCTGACGCGAGTCATGTGATGACCTTTACACGTATAAATATCACTCACTTCATAGACTTCAATGTATTCTGCAGCGCTGACGCGAGTCATGTGATGACGTTTACACGTATAAATATCACTCACTTCATAG